>NW_009734504.1:0-31046 GCF_000703405.1 Apaloderma vittatum | reverse complement strand
TTTTATATTTTTATTTTTATATATTTTTAAAAGTTTATTTATATAGAGCAAGCATGACTACATTTGTGAGATCCTTGCCTCAGGCTCCTCTGTGTATATTTTAAGGTGTCTCTTAGTTGCTTCGCCTCATCTCTACATATCCAGTTAATGCTGCCTGTGAACCTCAGCTGGGAGTGGAAAAAAAGGAATCGTTATTTCTGTAGGTTGAAATAAACAGTAATTAAGAAGTCAAGGTTATAAATAGCAGTATAAAATAACTAGAACCCTACATTTATTATTTCAGCCTGTTTGCATTTGTCGTTAGGTTAATTGAGCGATGCAGAGGAACACAGGCCAGCCGCCCCGTGTCTCTGAAGGGTAGCTGCGCGGTCAACAGTCACGTGCAAAACAGCACATCCTTTCCTTTTGTAGTAGTGTGTTGGACTGAGATAACATTTTTGTGCGTGTTTAGACACAAAGGTTCTTGAGATGACTTTCTAATGTTCTTTAATAACTAACTGCAGGATTGTAGAATCAATATTCTCGTGCTGGCACGTCTCAAGTATTGTACAAGCACTGTTCAGAGGTCTGAGCCATACAGCACAGCAAAATGCCACCACTTCGGTTCAGAATGGGAAAGATGAATTCTCTGGTGTTAGGATTATCTTTTTCTCATATTTGTACATTGTCTAGCCCTAGGGGAGGCTTTTTATCATTTACAGGCATGATATAATGTAGTAGAAATAGATACTTTTTTAGAGACAACCTAATTGTTGTTCCTTCCAAAGCCAAGTCCTGTCATCATTTTGTTTTTCAGCCCGTCGTGTCTTTCAGTTTCACGCATAAAAAGTGTCAGAATTTGGCCAGTGGTCCAAAGTGCAGTGCAATGCCGTTTAAAGAGAGTCAGTACTGAAGCTGCTTCCTTACAAAACAGTAACCCTTTGTATTGCAGTGTGTTGGAACTGAAAAATCCCGTTTATGCCGTATGCTTCCATAGTGAAGTCTAGGCAACGTGGATTTGGGAAGCACAACGCCTGTTGTCTTCTACAGATTCTAAATTTAAATCTTCTCATCCATGAGGAGCAATATGTATCTCTTCCAGCGAAAACGGAGCTCGATTAATAACCGCCCCTCCCTCCCAGCGTAGTCCTCCCAACCTGCATTTAAAACGAGACAAAACTGAGCGTATCGGTGGGAGCGGCGGGGTGCTGTGAGCTGGAAGAGATGTTCCCGTGGCGTGCTGCCTTCCCGGGAGAAAAGCAGCTTCCCCTTTGTTTGTTCCAGTTGCTGCTGCTCAGATTCAAACCCAAGGTTGTGCAAGGAGCAGAGAGCTGTACATTGAGGAGGAGTGTGGGCGTGCGCCAGGGTGCTGGGCTGGGAAGTAAACCTTGGAGAAGGACAGTTCTCCTGAGGAGTGACACAAGTCTGCCCGAGCGTTGCCTCTGTAGAGACATGCTACAAAATAAAGAAAAAGGCGAGGGTCGTGGGTTTTACTAAAAATACAGCAAAAAATAAAAAATAAAAATAAAGCGACAGCAAAAGCTGGGCTTTGTCAATTTATGAGAAGAAACTACTTAACTGTTAGAGAACAGCGGTGTGCCTGGGGCTTCCTGGAGAAAATGATTTACTGGTGAAATTTCATGGTTATTGTTTTTCTCTGAGTGTTTGCTTCCTCTCACCAATCTGTAATGCTGACCAAAGTGCTTGCGTGCGAAATTCTCCTGTTAATCAGATGGGGATAATTATACCTGTAGGTGGACGCTCTCTTCATCTCTTATGATCTCCTAGTAGGTCGCAGCATTTGGATGTTGCCATGAGTTAGACCTGGATTACTAAATTTAGAAATGCTTTAGCAGTACACAGTAAGAAGACAGCCATCAAAATCTTCATGTGGGTGTTTTGACAGAGCATTAGGGGCAATTTTCCATCAGTGGGCGGTAGCAGTATGGCAGTGGGCGATTTTTTTGCCAGTATCTTGGACAAATGTGAAGATCATTGCAGTGTTAAATGCTTTGGGTGATGCCAAAGACAACCTGTTCTTGAAAAAAGGTCCAAATTCTGACTGCTGATTAAATGAGGAAAAGGACTGTGCAGAGATCTGCAGGACTAAATAATGCATACTGGAGTGTTCCAGCTACCAGAGTTAATATTCCTGCGTGTGCCTTATCTGTAAGTACCAGTTATTATGGCTTTCATGAAAAGAAACATCAGTTAAAATGCTGTTTCTGCACTGAATCAATTAACAGAATAGAATTAAGAGCTATTTTTTTTTTCAATTTGCAAAGAAGCAGGAATACGTTAAAAAAATTTCTCATGGTTATGTGCCACATTCAGTCCTCTTCAGCTGCACAGGATAAAGAGAGGTGTTTTGGAGATGTAGCCCATGCACAACTGAGTAATTTGATGACTAAGGACCAAACATTTCCCGAAAGAGTCATGTTGTCCTGTGAGTTTTGTGGATGCAAGCCTTCAGTTACCACTGACATCTTGAAATTAAAGCACAAGAGAACTGTAAGTGGAAGGAAAAGGCTGGAAAAAGTGTGTCCTGGGAACTGGCCAGTTCAGATTATAAACCACTATCTAATAAACTGGCTGGTTTAGCTTATCAACTGCTTAGAAGTGAGTAAAAGCTGCCTAACATCTTTTCTCTTTAAAGCACTATGCAGTTGAACAGTGCTGTCAGTTGTGGAATTTCTGGAAATGTTTAGTGAGACGGTTAAAACACAGGACATTCATCCAAAAGCAAATGAGACTTGAAAATATCTTCTGCTGGAAGAAAGCCCCAAATGGGAATGTAACCTGTGCGCTTATTCTCACTGTGGAATGTTCAAAGTCCTGAATGTCTTTCACTGTGTCTCTAACAACAAAATATTTCTCCTTTGGCCATCTCCCAGAGTACTGCAAGGAATGTCCACTTTAATGGGGCTAAAACTGTATAAAGTGGGGCTGGTTCTAACCACCACAGTGTAAGAGTCAGCACATAGATAGTACCTTAAACCAAGAAATAATGGAGGATATATTGAGGAAACACGAAGGCACAGTGTTGTGCTTCCTAAAGACATTCTGATATTACCCTTGTCCGCGTCGCTGTTGTCGGTGTATTGCAAAAAAAGATGAGAAAAGCAGCGTTGCTGACGATGCTGATCCACGAGAGGATCCATCCCCCTGCCAGGCTTGGCTGGGCAGCGTCAGGATGTAACCCCTGAGAAACTGAGGGATTTGAACCCCTTTTGGTTTGTTGGGGGGTGAGCAGACGGAATAGCCGTGACTGTCAACATTAATTCTATTTTTTTTCCCAAAGGAGTTGTTAGAATGTGAAAAATTACGTATTTGCAATAGACGTTTCAGAAGTTCTCAATTTCTGGCAGTAGCCACCTCTTGCCGAGGTTTCACTTCGGTGCAGAATCCCAGCCCAAGGATGTGATTTAGGTGCGATGGTGTTTGACTGCTCACAAAAGCTGAGGTTTTAGTCTGCGCGTCATGGCATGTCTAAGCGTCTGTGTCGCGTAGCGGAACTGGCTGTTGACTGGAGAGCATGTTTGGTGCTTTTTTTGATACAAGGCAGTACTGTTTAGTTTGCCAACTAACCCTAAATTCAGACTCCAAAGACATAACCACACTGCAAGATTTTGTGTCTCATGTCCTGTGGTTTTAGTAATTAAAGCTCCCACCTTTGTGTCTGTCCTTCTTCCTACATCCTACCTGCTGCACTGGAGTTAAGATCTCTCCCAAGTTTTCTTTTTTTGTTTTCCCTTTTTTTCTTTATTCTTTTGTAATTTCCTCATACTTCTATTTCTAGGCAGAATTTCTTTTGATATGGTTACCACTGTACTTGATTTTCTCTTTTCTTACTGATGTTTTGAGTGTATCTGCCAGTTACATGCATGAATGTGGTGAAATGGAAACATGTCTGCTTTTGTTAATATCTCCTGGTGGTGAACTTTCAGAATTGTTGTAAATTTAGTTTTCTAGTCTTTACTAAAGTAAGCCAGGAGAATATATTTTTTTAAACTTTGTAATTGCTAAAACTGTATTTTTCCTCTGCCAAAGCAATATAAATGAAAACAAAAAAAGCAAGTTTCGTAAAATCAGTTGTGTGGGTCGCTTTTAAAAAAATCTGACGTATTGTAGCTTTTATTGGCATTAAAGATTAAGGAACTGAATTCACTGTGCCTAATCCCAAGGGCTCTAAGCCCAGTAAGTGTATCCTTTTAACTAGAGGAATCATTTTTCGCATTTGAATGTGTCAAAGGCTCCTGTTTTTCCTTTTTTATTTGTGTTGCAGGGTGCACTTGGCACTAAGATAGTGCAGTACAGAAACTACTGCAGAATATGTAGGTAAACCAGTCCTGTCAGGATTTCTGAATTCAGGAATAAACACAAAAATCTGCTTTATAATAGGATATTTGTTTATAATGGGGGTGCGTGCTTCTGTGTGTCAGTGTGTTATGAATTGTAGTAATTGCCTGTTCAGAAGAGTTCTTAGGAAATGACATACCCGCCTGGCTGCATGCACTCAATATGCTTATTTAAATAAAAGCAAATTTGGTCCATGGAGACGGTTTCCAGCACACAGGAAGGCTGTGTTCTGTTCCCTCTCACCCACAGCAGTTGCAAATCGCACTGTTCCGAGGAGAATTTCTTCTCAGGGCATCACCGCTGTCTCTGGCTTCTGCCCTGCCCCTTTCCCTGCCCCTTCCCATCTTTGGACTAAGGTCCTGGCTCTGCCAGTTGCACTCTTGCTGGAGCTGTGCTTTGAACCAAATCAGGGAGCTCCTCTGAGTTAAGCAGACAAAAAAACCAGCCCAAACATCCCCTCCAGCAAAGAAGATGTGGCAGGAGCAGATTAAACCAGCGCTTACTGAAAGAAATGCGTGTGAAACCAAGAACCTTCTGTAGGCTCCTCACTTGAAATCCTGCTAAAATCCCCTTGAAAATCTGAGCAGTCAAATTAGAACTATCTCAAACTAGCATTAGTCTAAAACCCAAATAACTGCTTCTTCTTTAATCCCTAAATACTCATTTTCTTGAGTAAGTTGTAGTATTTGATGCTGTGTATGTGCTTCCAGTTGACGGAAATAGTGTGAAGTTTGGCTGTGACAGCAGTCGTTCCTGTATTTCCTTGCTTACTGTGCCTAGCAAACAAGAGTTGAAAATATTTCACTTGCCTTAGTTAACAGTAGCTTTTCTCTTGTGAAGCTCTTAATATTCATAGCCGGTACACTTATAAACCCACCTCTGTGAAGAGCTGTAATTTCTGGAGGCTCTATGATCTTCTGCAGACACAGAAATCATGTGATTCTCATCAAATAATTAGTCCAAATCCTTGAGTTCCAGTCAGTCCTGGTGTGACGTTGCTGTGTGCTGCATACAGGCTGGCGTTGGGGACCTGTGCTCCTTCTGTGGTATGAAATGATCTCTAGCTCGGTGCGAAGCCATTTGTGCCCTAAGCAGTTCCCGCTTTTCTGTGTAGCTGCAGGAGTGCCAAAGCGTTATGCAGTGGGATGTTTTTAGGGGTGTTGATTTAATCCTTTAAGAGTCGCTTGTGTGCTGCATTCTGCAACAGCCTTTCTAAAGCAGCCCGTGTATAGCTGTCGAAAGAGCTGCTGTGATGGAAAGTGAACAAACTTGGAGTGTCCTAAGTAATTTTTCGTCTCCCTGAATTTGTCTGTTTAATGGAGGTGGAAATTTTAAAAGTCAGAAGGGAATATACATTTTAACAAACAAGAAAAAATCTAGGTGATTAAAATTGATTTTAAAAAGGCGGAACCATCGACAGTTCTTGGTTTAAATTTAGTTTATTAACACCAAAAAAACCCTGAAAACCTGCTGTTCTGCATGAGTCTCTGACTGCTGGGTAGTCCCACACCCTGCCCTTAGCCCTCCCCAGTTCTGTTCTGTTGAACTGGATGAGTAAGGATTTCTATGTTATTAATATTTCACACAGGTCTTTCCTAAGTTCAGCATTACGGCAAGTATGAAATGAGCATATGATATGTGAAGTTAAGAGTTACTTGCAAATGCCTCTCTAGACTGGAAATATGTTTGTTGTGAGACACAATTTAAAAGCCGTTCTCATTGCAGGCTCTCCCGAAGCAGGCTCGTCCCAAGGAGGCTTTTCCGAAACGTCAGAGGTGGATGAAACAGTTGCTCTTACAAGAAGTTACCCAGGTAGATCTTTTAGTTGTGGGGGTTTTTTCTCACATCTATTTTTGGAAATTGAATGTGTGAGTGGTTTTTTTTCTTTTCAAGGCTCTGTTTCCTTAGTTTGAAGTAAGAGCTAAAGTATTGGAACTTAACCTTCAACAGAAATGAAAATTTTAGTTCATTTAATTTTCAAGTGTCCAAGTAGAGAAGGGAATCTCTTCTTTTCTAAATTTGTAAAGGAATGTCAAGTCGATGTCTAATAATCTGTGCAAGTTTCCCGTTAAATTTAGTCTGTTAAGTAAGTGGTGATAAAGTTTAATAGTCTGGTTCTGTACTGTGAGTCCAACTTGATCGTTTCCTTCTTTCAGCTGTGTGTGAGGTGAATGAGTGTGTATAAAACCAAGTATACGGAACGTCTGTTCATATACAGCAAGGAACTCCTTCCATGAAACACACTGTCTGAAATAAATTTAGTCCAAATTGTATGTTTTATCAGCTTCTTGCTGTCTGTGTTAAAAATACTGATTTGCCCATTTACAAACTAGAAGATAATAATTGTCATTTGAGCCCATGAATATAGCCTCAGAGAGCTCCTGCTGTCCGGAGTTTAAGATTCAGAAATTGAGCCTTCTGTGTGCTGTTTGTGTGAACATTACAGTTCTTGATTTTTTCGCTTACAAAATTCCTTTCTCTGAATAGTCAATGTTAAAAGTTCCTTTTGGTTTTGTTTTTTTTCTTATTATGGTATGTTTTTTACTTTATATTTGTCTAAAGGAAGCCACCATGGTTCTGACTGCAGTGAAGGAACAGATGTGACAATACCAGCAGAAGGTTAGAAAAATGAAATGTTTGTCGTGAGAATTTCATATAATAACAGATGTGACAATACCAGCAGAAGGTTAGAGAAATGAAATGTTTGTCGTGAGAATTTCACATAATTTTTTTTTTTCAGAAATATTTGTCAGGATGACACCTTAATTAAAGTTGTACATCTTCTCAACCAGTCTTTCTCCACATTTCCACACGGTTGGCTTTGGGGTTTTTTTGTTTTGTTTTTAATCTCCCAAATCGTGCCGCTCTGTGGATAACTGTAAGCAGGTAGTGACGGGATTCGGCCTTCTTTTAAATCGTGAATTGCATTTGTAAGGTGCTCGTCACCTGACATTTAACGCTTTGGCGTTATGTTAAAAGTTCATCATTCTGCAGCTTCTTTCATCCTGACTCTCAAACCCGAGTCACGAGTGTTTCTGAGATGTTAAGGCCAAGTTATGCTAGCAGCAACACTCATTCTTGCAAATCTCTTTGATTTTACTTTGAGTGTAAATATCAGCATGGTTAAGGGTACCATGATATGAAATTTAAAAGCATTTCTCTTGATAAAGGAGAATAAAGTTCTTTGCTGCTGCTGACTGCACTATTAACTCATTTGAAAAGAAATAACCTAAGTACTTTGTTTTCCTGAAAGCTACAGCCTGCCACACAAAAGATATATAGAAATTATTGTTTTCTGCAAAGAAAAATGTCAGGGAGTTGTACAGATGGGTCTTTTGGTGCATATCAGTGGGGATTTCCGCTGTTCTTCCCTTCCAGTAGTCTTAAGATGGTGAAAAAGGAAGTGGCCAAATTAACGCGTCCCTGGAATCCCTCAGCTGAGCCGTGGCTGGTAAAGGTGTCCGAGGCCCTGGGGGGACTGGACGGGTGGGGAGCGTGATGGGGCTCACGTTCAGCCGTCGGAAAGTGAAGGTTTTGTGCACTGAAAGAAATTGTTTTCTTTCCAATTTGTTTCTTTCCAATTTTCCAAATTGTTTTCTTGCCAATGACTGGCAAGGTTTACAACTGTGAGGAAGGCTGCTGCTTAGAGGATTTTTGTGTGTTTTTCTTGATTGTGGCTATTTCTCAGGATTTTGAACTAGACAGTCCATTTACCCAGTCTTTGTGTCTATTCTTTGAGTTCCAAAATTGTATTTCTTTTTCTGTTTTAACTTTTCTTATGGTCTCAAAAAAAAGGTACACTTCAAAACATGCAAGCACTGCATTATTGTGCCAGAATAATTGAAATATATTCCTTCATATGCTGCTGCTTCGTTTTGAAATAGTTTCCAATATAATTAGCTTCACTTTTATAAACTTAACTGCAGTTAAATGCAAATCGTTCTTTCTCCTGCCGAGTATTGATAGGCCTAATCCTATTTATTATATTGGTGCAGACTGCCCTGACAAAAACATTGTGATTATGAATTTCCCTCTCTTTTTTCACTGCTGGCCTTGCAGCCTGTTATGGAAATCGTTACAGGGCAACAACTATGAGTCTGTATAAATGGTAGAAAAACATATCATCTGTAGGGGCACACAGCCTTTGTTTATGTTTGCAGTAATCCTCGATAACAAAGGGAAAAATATTTATGATTGTATTAATCCTATTAAGCCAAGAATAAGGAATTTCCCACTGTCATTAACACCAACTGAACACCGCTGCACACGCAATTTAGCAAGTATAATCCCCACCTCCTTACCCTTGTCTAGAATTGCTTAAAGGCTTATGGTCGAATATCTTTGGTTCTGTTTTCGTTGCCTGCTGTGCGGAACGTTTCAGTGAGCCCGGGGCTTCTTTGACAAGTCTTAGTTTAAATATGAAATCACAGAATGTTTGGTCGAAAATCTTTTCTGCGTCCATCATGCAGCAGTCCTGTTCTTCCCCCTTCAGATTCCTCCCAGCACACCCCTTCAGAAACAAGTGAGGATCCTGAGGTCGAGGTCACCATCGAAGGTTGGTTCTCCAGTTCGTTGGTTTGAGCCCATTGGGCGTTTTTGTGTCCAGATGATGGTTTGCCATGCCTGCCTTTTACTTGGCACGGAACAAATAGGATTATGTGCCAGTGTTGACTGCAGTTTGGGTCGTGCACTGCTTGGTAAACATACCTAGGCCCAGAAGTTTTATAAAACCACAATATACTGAAGCTTGTTGGACTTGCTGGGCTGTTTTGAAATTATGTGTGACAGATTTGCATCTTGTGCATATTTTTCAAGCAGTTGTAATGAAGAATACTTGTTATTTGACTGCCATTAATTTAGAATTTAAAGATTTTACAACATAGATTCTGAAGAACATGTTCTTCTATAAGCACACTGTCTAATATTAATAAACACGAGATAAACCCCTTCCTATTTACCACCTGCCTTTCTCTCTCTAAATGGCACTAAAGCCACTAACCAGTGTCCTTTTGGTTTTCCTGCTGGGATGCTGGTTGGAAGTCAGCTCTATTTTGTGTGTGATCTGTCTTATTACACATTCTGCAACTCCTTTAAAAGACTTTTGAGATTGACTTTTGCAATGTTTACCTCTGGAATGGGTAAGATTAAGACCACCGAATGAGCGATTTAGAAGTGAGGCAATGCATTTTAGGACAAAGTTGACACTTCTGGCATTACTTTCACCTTTTCATAATCCAGCAGTAAAATAATTCTTATGTTACCTCAACAGAAAAGGTGGTAATAGTCACTGTGTGTATGTAAAGGCCTTTACCACAAAAGTAAAAATGCTCTGAAAAGGTTTCCTCTAATAAAATATACAACTGCATAGATGTAAGAGATGTCAATATTATTCTTCCTAAGGAAACTATACCCTTGGTGATGTGAGCAAATGCTGTTCTGGGAAATTATTTTTCTTTGTCTGCTTTAACAACTTCTTTTCTCTAAGGTTTCAAGTATTGATAATTGGACAATCTTAAAAACTCCTTAACTGGTAGGGGAGGTAACATTTTGGATTGGGAGGGGACTGGTTAAGTAGCAGCTCACTAAAAAATAGCAGTTCCAATGCTGCACATGAATTCTCTGGACATTAAAATAGTGATATTTTTATGTTTCTTTAAGATGATGAGGAATACTTCCCCCCTAACAAGAAATGGAAGAACACAGAGTCAGCTAATGAAGCTGCCAACACTAGGAGAAGAAGAGTGAGAGAGTTCAGTTTTGGTAAGATAAAATTTAAAAATTATTTTGTCACTTTGCTTTGTTTTATGAAAAGATGTTCAACAGTTTCACAATGCAAGAGGGCGGCACACCGGTGCAAATATTGACTGAAGAGCCCAGGGCTCTTTGCAAAGGTATTGCAGCGGTCAGTGATTGTTCCGGAATCAGAGTGTGCTCCATCTGCCTATACATCTGCAGTTAGAGAGGAGATATTGCAAGGTTGAAGTGACACAGGAATAGAAAATATTGAGCTCAAGACATGCCTGTCAGCTAAAAAGCTGGGAGCTACAGGATAGCAGTAAAAAGGTGGCAGAAGCAATTTTATAGATTTATCCACACGGATGTTCTTTCAAAATGTTAGCAGGTTAATTGATGCAGGTGATATGCCAGGTAGCTAGAATGAAGAGGTTGATGTGCGGATGCAAGGCAGTGTGCCAAAACACCCTTTCCCCTCCTAAACAAGGTCTTATTCTTGCCCACATCTGAAGCACACTGTCCTATTGATATCCGTGAAATGACATTAAAAGAATATAAGCTTAAACATGGCCACTAAAATTGTGTACGCTGGTCTGAGAATGAACATTTAAAGCCCTTTCGATATGGACTCAAAATTCAATCCTCTGTCTTGTCTGATACAAGGATTTTTTGACAACTGGAAGTGTATCAGCTTGAATGGCCTCATTTTTTGACCTCTGTAGTTACTAGATTCAAGTCTTTGGTGTAAGAAATAAGCTGTACGCTTGTTTATTAACTCATTCTGAATAGGCCAGCCAGCACCTGGTACCATCTACAAAAGGGTTATGGCATTTTCCTGAAAGCATTGAGATAGTAAAAAAAGCCAACTGTGAAAATGTGTCCTCTGTTGCAGACAGAAAATTAGATGTTAAAATTCTGCTGTTTAATCCAGCTCTCCATGGAACACACGATTGGATTTGGATAACTTCAGTCTTGCAGCCTGTATCTTCTTTCAGAAATAGGATTTATGGGGATGTTTTGCAACATCAGGACTTTGAGAAATACTGGATTAAGGTAGAGGCTGGCACAGTGCCTCCTGACCCAGATAGTTGTGCAGATTTGCGCCAAAACCATCTTCATGTACTCGCTGTAAGCTTCGTCAAGCTTCTCAAATTAAGCTTTTCAGCACCCAGATTTAGATAACTGTCAACAGCGGCTGCAAACTGACTTTACTCCTGATGGCAGTGAGAGCTGCTGACCCAGCCATCAAAGAGAAACAGTTTCTGGAAGTAAAATTTAGCCTGGTTTATGGTTGGGTTGTTTTTGTTTTATTTTTTTAAACTTGATTGAATATCTTTGTAAGTTTTGGAGGTAGCCTTAAATATTTTATTCTGTCCTTTTGCTTTCTGAGTGTATCCATATATTTTAAGCTATAGCCTATACAGTACTCCCCAGGCACCTGTATGCAAGTGAGCAGTAAAAGCACGCTGAATATTTCAGCTGGTGGTAACGTAGATTTTCTAATATATTCTCAGTTTCACTTGTAGTCTGACATGTCCTCCTCTTTTCTTTGCAGAGAAATGGAATGCGAGAATTACAAACTTGAGAAAGCAAGTTGAGGAGCTGTTTGAAAAAAAATACGGTATGTGTTACGCTCCTTTCCAAACAATTAGCTCTACTCTTTTGACACCGTAAATTGCAGTTCTTTGGCGTGCATTTTGTTGTTGGCTCCAGAGCACACCAGTACTGACAACACCGAGAGGTTAAGTATTATTAGAAGACCTAAAACTGGGAAAAGGAGCTTTTTCTGATGAGCAGATTGGATGCCCGCGTTCAGTACCTAAGTGTGAAACTTGATTTTATTTTCCAGTTGTGCTGTTTACTGGAGCTCCAGCAGGCTTGTGTCTGGGGCCACCCACATTTGAGAGAGCTTGGCCTTTTTTCTGTAATTACACTGAGTGAAATAATCTTCTAAAAAGGCTCTGGGGAGAGGTTGCCACTGATTGATTGTCCATTTCTGATTATGATTGATTTGCAGTGAAGCATCCATTATATGTTAGTAGTTCTTGGAGAGAGAAGCAGCACATGTTAGACTTCAGAATTTGTCTGCAGATGTTGCATTTAGATGCATTTTGTGTTCACTGAAACAGCGTCCGCAAAAATTTCAAAATAAACAGTGGTGCTCCTCTGCAGTGAAAAATGGAAGTACTTTCAGGATGGACCTTGTGATGTTGGAGTTACCCCATGTTTCAAATGTGACTGTCATCTGACATTTAAACAACCAACTGAGAGCAGCTCGCACCGAGTAAAAAACAGTTTGGAATCTGATTCACAGTATTTCAGTTGCTCTAGAAAGGAGCGTCATTCCTGGTGAATTGCTTTAATTTTGGTTTTGGTGTTTGCACATAGCCAGCCTAGAAATCTCCTGAGGAGTCTGTTGAATACAGAGGCATTGCTGACTTTCTGTAGCAGGCCAGACGGTGTGAAACGATCCCCTTTTCCCTGTGGATGACAACTTTTCATTGACTCACAAACCAGTTCTGTATCAGATTCCAGTTCTTCCTATCTGTATGGGCATGCAGTGTCCCATTTGCTGAAATAAGTTATGGATGTCCGGAACTTCCAGAATACTGGGAGTTGTTGGCTTCTGGAGCTCCAAGGTGTAGTCACTGCCGTCTGTTACAACTGACATACCTGAAAATAGATTTATTTTTATGTGTAGATATAAACTAAATGGGCTTATTTTTTAATAGTATAAATACAAGATAATTGCTCACAAATACAGACTCATTTATGTAAGTACTTGCGAAAACGTTTGCTGATTTAGAGAAATAAAGACTCTCATTTGTAAAAACTTACCTGTTGTTAGTTAGTTACTTAAGCAGGATTTCTGTTACTCTGAAGTTGTTCTTGCCTGATGCTATGCAATCTAGATTTTAGCCATGTTCTTGATCTTTTTTATTCACAAATGCTCCCTTCCATCTGAGCCTCATCGGCCGGATTTGTTACGCTTGTCACCACTTGCCACAGCAGCCTCCAGGGCTGAGAATACATTTTTAGTTTCGTGAGGAGGTGTATGACTGCAGTAAAAATCTACTTTTAAGGAAGGACTGATGAGACACAGAGCAGCTCATGGTGATTGTCCTGCAGCTAATTTGACATGGGTCTGGTGGAGTTTCTTTGGCTTGAGAGTCATCTTTGGGTTCATGTCTCTGGGTACATAGCTATTCCCTGACTCTAGTTTTGGCCATCTTACATCTGGCAGTTGGTACCACATCTGGTTAAAACACAGTTTACTAAAATTTTGAATCTTGATTCTCATCCGAGTAGAAGACTAAGATATGTATGATATTTTCAAAGCTGCGCTATTTTGTGATAAACATACCTAAAGCTGTTCAGCTTCCAAGCGGTGGAAAGAATACGTTACTCAAATGCCTTCAAAGCCTAAATTCTTTTATTGCTTTTAAAAACTTGTGAGTTAATGTGAGCATTTTGTGTATACCGATGTCTGCACCATGGGCCACTTTCACATTATATTAAGCTTCTTGAAAAAGTGCCTTGAGTAGTTCTGCTTTTGGAAATGCTGCCGTGTCACTCTACTCTAATTTGGCCTTAGCTTGGCCTTTCTCTCCTCAAATAATGTTTTGCACCTGATTTCCGTGCCAAACTATTTACAGGCTGGTCAGATGGTAGTAGAGAATTTTTTTTGTGTGTGGCCTACAAAATTAATGTACTCTTTTGAGTAGAAAGAAATCAGCCCTCCTGGTATTTGCAAACCATCATCCCACTCTCCGGTATTTGCCGACTTGATTGGCGTAATGATACGATTGCAGCCCTTGTGACTTGGAGAAATATACTGAGGTTATTTTCCAGCTGAGGGTGAATCTCTTGTTTAGAATCAACTTGTTTAGTGTGAATCAACTTGTTTAGTGTGGATTGGAGTGATTTTGCTATAAAACAAAAACAAACCCCCTGCATATATGAATCCTTGCGTATTTAAGTGTGCTGAGGGGGTTATTGCCTCTGCTAGTTTTGACAGTTTTGAGTGATATCAAACAGATAATCTGAGTAGAGCCACAAGCTAGTCTAATGCTTTTATTCTCCTTTTTTCTTAAAGCTCAAGCTATACAAGCAAAAGGTCCAGTGACTATCCCGTACCCACTCTTCCAGTCTCATGTGGAAGACTTGTACGTGGAAGGGCTACCAGAAGGAGTTCCCTTCAGGCGACCGTCCACGTACGGCATTCCCCGTCTTGAGAGGATACTTCTGGCAAAGGAGCGGATCCGGTTTGTGATTAAAAAGTAAGGAATTTTGCGGTTTTGTCCCTATATTACTCACTGTTTTCTGTTGGTTCAACTCTGCTTCGGTTTGTCTTCAGGAACTTCCAAGCTGATTTCTACCAGTATATTCTTTTGCTGTACTCATAAGTAATTTTTAGCTGATGCTCACTCCAATAAGTTCAGCTTATCAGATCACTAAGGCAGCACAGTGGTGTCTGAGATCTGGACAGATCTCTTCAATATTATGGACTTCTTGTCATGGACAGATCTCTTTGTGCTATTTAATCTCTGCGGCTGTAATACACGTTGAAAGCCATTGACGTGGGGATATTTCATGCTGTCTGAGACCAAAATAGCTGCTGGTTGCTGTGATTTAGTTGGATGTGTGTCCTTGGTGTGCCTGGAGGTCCATCAGATAGTGGAGGGAGACTACGATATAGAGAGCAACAGCCTGAGCGCTCAGTTGCCTGCCATAGCTGCCTGGTGGGACATCGTGTCCCCTTAACATCAGGATGAGACTCACGAGATATTCTGGGCTCCTTTCAGTTTCTTTTTCTGGCCTTGGTGTCTTTTCTCAAAGATCCCTGACATTACTTTCTGCAAAGGCAGGTGGGATTGAAAGGGAGCCTGGACAGAGCCTGAACTGGGGCTGGGCAGGGACAGGTGCCAACATCTGGGGATGCCGAGCACTGGGTCTCGGAGCTGCAGAGCGCTCAGGATTGCGGCTGCAGCAGAGCAATACTGCTTTGGCCGTCAGTGGATTTGATTCTGCTGACCTTTTATAGATTGGTGCTTTACTTCAAACATCTGGTTTGTGATTTTAATTTTTAAAGGTTAAATTTTGGATTTGGATCTTTGTTTGTGGTGAAATGCATCTTAGGTCTCACAGATTATATTAAAATTTTCTCTCTGTTACCACGAAATATTATGGTATCAAGCGTGAAAAATGATTTTGTCAGTAGTGTTCAACCAGCTCTTATAATATTTTGATGTTAACTGCAATATGGTATTGGGGATAGTGATGTCCCCTGGGTTTTTTTGGATTAGGGTTTTTGGTTTGGTTTGGTTTGTGTTTTTTTTTCTGAAGCACATATCTTAAATCTTGTAGGCATGAGCTTTTGAACTGTACACGAGAAGACGTACCATCGGACAAACCAGTTGCAGGAGGTAAGTCTTCAAACGTGTGAGTTGTACAAGTACAATATGATTTTTCAGTCCTAGGAGTGGCTGCTGTCTGCTTTTACTAATTACACGTTGCAAATAATTCCTCTTGTTTTGAATTTCTTTTGTTTTGAATTTCCTACCAAGTGATGGCAATTTTCCACTGGCTACCCTAAGCCAATCTTCCTAACACCCTAGCTCTGATTTGATTCTGCTGGCCAGAAGGAAGAACCATGAGCTAAGTGTTAGTCTCTTGAGATATATGGAAAAGGCAGAAGTTTTCATAGTTGATAGCAATTAGGGAACTGTCTGTATCATGGAATATCTGCTTATATATGGTATTTGCCAAAATTATTTTAGCTGAAATGCAGTAATGAACATGCTGGTTATAGTGACATTTATTATTGTACAATCTGACTTGTTCAGGTGATGAAACTTCATTTTCACGTAGTAGTGCAAAGACAATGCAATCTAACCACGTTTGCCATCAGGAATACTTTTCGGCAGATGCGTGCTCTTACACGTTTTGTCTCTGAGCACCCATCCAGAGGTAACAAAACTGACCACGTGAAAACAAGACTGCACAAATAAATTATTGTTCCAGTTGCACCTACGAACTCATTTCCCCTCAAGCTGGGAGAAAAAACTTAGTATGGAAATAATTTCAAGTTTTAAAAAAGCTGTGCCTTTGCATGGGCACTAGTTGGTGAATTACTTCCCTGGACTTGGTTTTTTTCTTCAATTGTATTCAACTGTTTCTTGGGCTTCAGGGTGGTTTTTTTAACTGTCCAGTTAAGCCAAGTGTTGAAAGCTTGTATGCCTCAGCCAGTGGTAGCTAACAAGTTACTCCCAACCCTAAAATTCTAACTACCAACCTCAGCCTGGTTGAAGTTTGAATTTTTACTAATATCAGAGAATTTCTTGGTGCAGAAAAGGATGTGCAAGC
This sequence comes from Apaloderma vittatum, assembly GCF_000703405.1. Taxonomy (NCBI): domain Eukaryota; kingdom Metazoa; phylum Chordata; class Aves; order Trogoniformes; family Trogonidae; genus Apaloderma; species Apaloderma vittatum. Next base: position 14,609 of record NW_009734504.1, on the reverse strand, counting down.
GTACAGATGGTAGTATCTGCGCTACTGCAGCACCATTATGTTTTATTATGTATTCGTAGTCATCTATTGTAAAAAATATATCAAAGACTGTATGTAAAGTAAATAGTTAGGATCTGAATTAAAAAAAGAAATTAAGTCACAAGGATGTCACTTCAACATGTGTGTAGGATTTAAGCTTTTCCTGCAGCTTAAGACCTAGTGTCTTGAGTCTTAATAACCTGCTGTACCTTCAGGCACCACATCTTACTACAAAAATAGTAGGAGGGCTAATGACTGAGTCTTAAACTTAACTGTAGCTTATGGGAGTTTTTAAATTAGCCCTTTTCTCTGTTTTTGTTGTGTTTAATATGGTTACACTTAATTATGAAAACAAAGCAGGTGTATTCTGTATCCTATAAAACCCTCATAGCTAAGAAAACTCGTAGTAGCCCACTTCTGTGGCACAGTGTTATGAACAGTCACGTTATGTTCCTTGTCTGTGCGAACTCGTAACGATGATATATTCACGTGTGACCTCTGCATTAATTCTGAAAGAAGACAACTTCTGTGAAAGCTGTTGGTAACATCTTGGGGAGCATCGCTCAGAAGACAGGAGCTCTCTGAGCCATTTTTCCCTCCGTTTGCTCTTCTCCCTGTGTGGATTCCCTCCTCCCTGGCAGCTCATCATCTCCTGCCCTGCTCCACATCTCTGCTGCCATCTCAGCCGAGAGAACCGTGTAGAACCAGCCTCTGCTCTTGGCTCCTCGCACCTCCGTGTCCCCAGGAGGAGAGGCATGGGATGAGCACGGAAGTTGTTTTCACCACCAGAAGAAAGACTATTTCCGTCCGCATTCCTGTGGGAAACAGGCTAGTCGTGAAGTGGCTCAACCCTGAAGCCCTGAGAAGGCTGATACTGGCTCCAGGACAAACCATGCAGGCAGTGATGCTTTGGCTCCAGGAGGCGGCTGGAGAAGTGTGAGCAGGTGCCCGTGGAGACAGCCCAGCATGCTGCAGTGCGGTTATGGAGCAGAAGTCGTTGCTTGTGCGTGCTGACTAAACCCACAGCGTGGCAGCTCTCCAGAACCTTGTCCAGGACTCATGAGCTTCCAGTCGTTGGTCACAGAGACATATTGAGAAGAAAGAAGTGATTTGTATGTGTGCTTTGATCCCTGTCACTTGACACTGAGGGGATGGACAGGTTCTTTTAGGGGTCCTTGGCAGAATGGTAGTAGCACTACATTGTAAAAATTAAAGCTTTAGGTTTTTAACAGGATATTATACTTAGTATAGCATAGAATTCATGATTAGGGTGGTGCACGGTTTCTACAAGCAGAATCAATGTAGGACCTTCAGGGCCGGAGAATGAAGAGAAAGGGAACAAACAGGTGACCCGCTCAGTCAGTCGCAGAGAATGGCTGCCTGCCTTATAAATGGTGTTGGTTGTGCTAACCACCTTAGCAGGGCTTGGGATCGGGGGTACCAGTCACAATCCCAAAGGACAAACACACACGACAACACAGAAACTAAAGCTTTTACTTTTTCTGCTACCAACTACGACAGCACTAACGTTGTGCGCTGTTGTTCTGCTGGAGGAGCAGAACTCAAACTCGAGACTATCTTCAGGTGCAAAACTTTGTCTCATGAACTCCAAGTTGCGTGTGTATTGGCCCATCAATACAGGTGCTCAAGTAATAAAATGATGGAAAACCTATATTTAATCTTCTTTAATTAACAAGGATATGCTAATCTATGTAAGTGCTGCATATGTGGTTCTGTGTCTAAGTTATGCCTTGACTCATGTCTTAGTGTCAAGTAAATGTTTTGGAAAGTTGGAACTAAGCTGCAAGAAGAATGACAGAATCCCTAGAATCATTTGATATAGTTATCGATGAACACTTAAACAGTATTGTCCACTGACAGTGGGAGGAATGGATGCTGGAAGTTCGACAGGAAGGTGCAGCAGGGAGCAAACTGCTCTCTTTGGGGAAAATTCCTTGAAAGCAAGTTTTCGTCCCATACATATACTGAATTCTGCACTGAATATCAAGATTTTTTTTTAGACAGTGGAACTGGCAAAAAAACTAATCCCATCTCCAAATGGCATCTACAGATTGGAGGCAGACTTTGAAAGCATTGCAATTCTTCATGCCACGGCACTGTGTGTATTTTGTAGTAAGAGCAATGCCACTGGTTTGATGGATTTTTGTGCAGTTTTAGTGTTCTGCCATTTTTTATAATTAATTTTCCTGGTTCCAAGTTGAATTCTTACTTCTTCTGCATAGTATTCTCTGAGTTACCTGAAGATGCAGAATGGTTGTGCATGCTCTGAAATGAATGACTGAAAATATAACCAAAATAATTAGGGAATGTTGGTTTTGTTCTGTATCGCTCTCAAATACAGTGAAGGAGGAGTGGTATGCCAAGATCACCAAACTGAGAAAGATGGTGGATCAACTCTTCTGCAAAAAGTTTGGTGAGTGCAGTATTACTATTTTCTTTTCTTTTATGACTTCGTGTTTCTTGAAGGTTGCTTTCCTTGGTTCCTTTGAACATCTGCATGAATGAGACCTTTGATCAGTTTTTTCAAGTATTTAAAATCCTGACAGTTGAGTAAAAAAGAACATATTAATCTACTGCTTATACAACATGGTAAATTCACAGTTAAAAAAAATCATTTGTCTTATATGTACAGCTCTTCTAATTGCTCTCAATTCCTTCCAGTTTGGATTTTTTTTTCCCCTTTGATGGTGAATAAAATAAGCATTTACTTATTTATATCCATTGCAGTACCATTAAAATTAGAACATTCCTGAGTGAATTTTAATCTTCTCTCCAGTATTAAAAAAGAAAAAAAAGGGTCAGCTTCCTAAGATCTAGAATGAAATGTTGCATGATGCTCTATAATAGATTAAAAACTTTGGATGAAACCCCTGTATTACGCCCCGGCGAGGAAACCAGTTATTGTCAGTCTGGCGTTGAGACTGCCCAGTAGCAACGTGACACAATATGGTAAATTTTTAGGGTTTTGATGAGCTGAGACTTGGACTCTGCTGGGTTTAGATATTCTACATTTTCTCAGGTTCTAAGGTCATGCTTGCAACAGCCTGAAGACTTGGTATCTTAGCTAGCTTTTTAATAAAGGGTGATGGCCAGACTGACCAGTTACTGCATGTATTTTGTTCTAACAGCCGAGGCCCTGGGCAGCACTGAGCCAAAAGCTGTTCCCTACCAGAAATTTGAAGCCCATCCTAAAGAGCTCTGGGTCGAAGGACTGCCAGACAACATCCCCTTTAGGAGTCCCTCTTGTTATGGAATCCCTCGCCTTGAAAAAATAATTCAAGAGGGCAGCCAAATAAAATTTGTGATCAAAAGGTGAGTGTTTGTTTTAACGCTTAGACATGGGGTTTTTGGAGTTTATTTGTTTTGTTTTAAGGAAGAGGCCAAACACCCTTTGTGCAATTGAGCGCTTGGGTTTGTTAAGACATGAAGCATTTGATCTCTAGTTACTAAACAGGCAGATTAAATATTCTGCATTGTAAAGTGGATATTTTCAGTTCAGGCAAGTCTTCCAAGATATTTTTGTAGCATGTTCACAAGTGTGAAATACATGATGGACGAATTCAAGCATTTCAATTCATGTCATAGTAAGTAGTAGGAGTTATTTTATGTCAAGAATGCACAGCCTGTTTGTTTTCTGCTTGCAGACCAGAGCTGGTAACTGTTGCTTCACCTGAAGTTGTTCAGCCCACGCCGAACAGCCAAGGTAAGCCAGGTGCTGTCACCAAGCGGGAGTGAAAGGTTTTGGTAGGGAAACACATTTGGATCAATGCAACGTTTTTCAAGAATTAACCGTTCTGTCATGAGTGTGCTGACATACCCTTCATGAGGTCTGAAAAAAAAAAAGAAGTTGATTATTATGAACACGGATGGCTTTCTGGATCTCAGTCCAGCAGACTGAGTAACTGGAGCCTTCACAGCCCGGGAGAGCTGGAGTTGCCGTTGTGGCTGGAATCGGAGCTCTGGAGCCCCTCAGCTGACTCCGTTGGGCTTTTTTCAGGCCTCGGTTGGTAGGAATTGTAGTGACTTCTTGAAGAGTGAAGTGCCTTCAACACAAGAACCAGATGCTGTGAACTGGAGTGCATTGGCACTTCCTTGCTACAGAAGTGTACAATCCAGATGTTAAGGTTTTTTAGGAGTATGAATCTGCTTGTGCTAATAACGCAACCCGATTCCAGGGCTTCCTAGACGTTTCACTGGATAAACAACCTGAAGCTCAAGGAAATAATTGTGCAGAGCTTGCTACAGGGAAAAAAAAAGAAAATAGTGCGATTTAGTAATCCTGCAATCAGTAGTCGTCTTACATCATCACAAGGTATTGTGGATTTTGTTTAGGTGTAGGTAAAGGCACGTGTTCAGCAAGAGGGTAGCTCATTAGAAAAGATGCTCTTAAATGTGTAACAGAAGGAAAAGGCAGCACTTATTATTTTTTCTTTGTTTTGTTGCCAAAACCCTGATTATCATCAAATTTGACAGTATAACTGACAGTTTGACTACGAAGTAGTAGCAACAGGTGCCAATGATAGCAGTAAAAAAACAGCTAATAAACTCTTTTTTCTGTCAGAACTGACGTGCAGTGGTCATGATTCTTAAAACTCAGACGGTTTGAATGTTCAGAATAACATTTCTTGTTTGTACTAGTGAAAAATGGAGTGAAATAACTAGCTTATAGGCGAATCTGGTATTACCAGTGCCCACAAAGCTTACCAGGATCCAGGGTTTGATGTGAGACTGGCAAACACAGCAAATGTTCTCTCGGGCTTAGAGCCTGGTGAAAACCATCTTCTCAGGCAAAAGGCTGAGGATCATCTTACTGCAGATGGAAACTTTATGTCGCTAAAGAATATTAGACCTTTCTTAAAGGTCCTTTCAAAAGGAACTTCTTTTAAAGCAAAATACTAATCTGTTGCCAAGTAGTAATCTTGTGCCCTCAACAGATATTCTGTGAACAGCATTTTGATTTTTATTAGTCTAATTCCTTTGACAGTAAGATGATGACATGTGAATAAGTACAAACATATATGCAAGGGTTAAATACGTGTGAAATCTATCAAATAAGTGGGCCAGATTCCAAAAAGTATGAATGCCTCTTGCCTTGAAAATGTACAAGGCAAGAAGTAAACAAGGTCAGGTAATTTGTTAGTCAAAAACGTGGTTGAGAAACAAAAAAATCCTGCATAGCTTTCTTCCTGCATGCTTTCCACAACTCCGAATGCTTTTAGCTCGGTAGCAGTTAATTGCTGTTTGTGGGTTATGATGAGACGTAATGAATTGTGATGCAGTCTGTCAGAAGAGAAGGGCTTTTTATTGCTGCGACTGTCCTTTGCTTGCTGCTCTACCTAAGCTACAAATTGTCTGCTCTGGCTAGCACTCCTATAACTGGCTTTTATTCACAATAGAGAACAGGACTGGAGATGATATTTTAATGCTAATCAAAACGTTTAGCAGAGCGTTCTTTAAATCCTCATCTTGTGTTCTGAAGAGTGTTATTCTTTTGCACAATGATTAATTAATTCCAACTTCGTAAGAGCCACTAGAATAATTCCTTCCTGCATCTGAACGCTTTGAAAAACAAGTTCTCCCACTTGGGCCAAGGCTTGAAATTTGTAACCACATTTAAACAGATTTTCCATTATGCAGAGGGAACTGCTTGTATCATTTAAGCTGCCATTAATGATCGTAACTCATTGTGTGTCCTTGTCTTCTCAGATGTGATTGTGTTGATTGTTCACAAGTTCTTGTGTTGAAAGAAATGTGTTTAAATGAGCCTCTTTATCTAGAACTGGGTAATACTCTGACATATATCCATTTCTGGTTTTCAGAGAAAGAAGATTGGAATGTCAGGATCACAAAGCTAAGGAAGCAAGTAGAAGAGATATTTAGTACGAAGTTTGGTAAGTTAAATGGACTTCTATAATGCTGTTGCATTTTAAAACTCATCTGTAAAAAGATTACTATTTTACTGTACTTATTTAAGCAGCAGAAGCGTACTAAATCTTGACTCCTCTTACCTACTTTTTACTGACTCTTCCCTATAACTGACATAAATGATTTTATGACAGCAGCCTTGGCCGTGGTTTTTCCGGTTGTGTGATGAGGTGATGATATATGCACAAAAAAATTTTGGATGAAAAACGTTCTCAGAAGAAAACATTAGGCAATGCAGGCTTAATGTTACCTGTAGCAAGGTGGAGCAACTCCTCAGACTTTCTTTCTGCAGAAAATAATAGAAAATCTACTGAAATATTTGTCCTGGGTTTTTAACTGTCTCTGAGTAGCAACTTCTGTAAGTCAAGCTTCTTAAAATCGCTTGAGATAAAATCCCAACCATCCGAGCGTGTAAACTATCATCATATCTTCATTTTCAGCCCAAGCTCTGGGGATTTCAGAGGCAGTGAAAGTTCCCTACTCCGTATTCGACTCAAACCCTGACCACTTGTATGTCGAAGGCTTGCCAGAAGGAGTCCCCTTCAGGAGTCCCACATGGTTTGGAATTCCACGCCTTGAAAGAATTGTCCGGGGCAGTAAGAAGATCAAATTTGTTATTAAAAAGTATGTTTGAAATTCAGTTATTTTTGCTCCTGCTTCTGAAGTTACTTGATTTTCTTCTCAGCAACTTTAGGCTTTAAATGCTACCTAAATTCTGTTTCCGTGAAACAGAAAGAACATTTCGCATGTGTGTTTTATCTCACAAATGGGTATCGCTTCCTTATTAAATTTATGTAGATACATAAATTATGTGTTTCATGCATCGAGGTTGGGGGGGGGAGGGGGCGGGGAAATGGCCTTGTATGTGGAAGCTTTTTTCCTTCTTTTTTTTTATTCTTTTTTGCATGAAAAACCCAGAAGACAACTACAGAGTAGAAAATGTAGTTTTATGATTCTTAACTTTTTGAGGTTATAGTAGATGGAAGGTCACCCATGCTTCTAGTAGACTTTAATATACAGAGGTGACATTATGTAAATTGAGACTTAACCTGTATTCCAAGAAATTTGTAACATTTTGCAGTATTGTTTTCCTTGAATGTGTAATTGATTGAATTGTGTTCCGTTCAACTTTCAGGCCTGAGCTTGTGGCTTCTTATTTGCCTCCAGGACTGGCTAGTAAAGTAAACACTACAGGTGAACAATTAATTATAATTTGCTGCCATCAATTCATAAATGCTTACCTTCTGCTTCCTTAACACACTGAGAGATCTCTGTGGTTGAAAAATACTGCTGTTCCAAACAAAAAGCGTTATTTAAGATGATCTAGCATATTAGCTTCTCAGTCTTCTATCACTTGGAAAAGTTACTCAAAACATGAATTTATTTACTTCTTTTTCTTTTACTGAAGAGTATTAAAGTATAGAAGATGAAATTTGCTTAATTTCTACAAGTTCTGTTTTGCTATTAATGGCCTAACTCGTATTTAACTTGCAACTGTGAACTGAAGTAAATAGCAATGAAGTTTTGTAAGAAAGGAATAAAATAAGGAAACCTTTTAAGTGTATCTTTAAAATTCAGAAGTTAATAATTTTGTCATTTAGATAATGAAAGGTACCAAAGCTATTCCTCAGACTTCCAAGTCTTCTGCGCCGAATTAGTGTGTGGTACCTGCCTTTTTCAAAAGTAGGAAGCATCCCTGTATTGTTCAGATTTTGCAGTGCAGGCTGTACTTAGTACAGACACGAGTGATTCTTCAGTCTGCTGGAATTTTCAGAAATACAGCAGCTGTTTCGCTAGCTTTGCAGAATGTACATTGTAGAAGGTTTGTGCATTACACCTTGTGTTATGTTGACTAACAGGAATGAGTCCAAAGAGTTCGAAACGGTCAAAAAGTCCTGCAGGAAGTTCAGGGGTCCCAGAAATTGAAGTTATTGTTGAAGAAGGTATGGAAGAAATATCATTAAATGTTTTTCTAATGTTCTCCTGTTCTTCTAATGTTTTCTGTTCTTGGTTTTTATAGTCCATAATTAACTTACACATGCACTTCATGTTCATTTCAAGGCTCGGGATACACTTTGGTATAGAAACAGTTTTATTTTTCATTTCTGAGTATTACTGGATTCTGTGCAAACGATGATGATGTAAAAAGTTGGAGTTTGACGGTTTGCTTGAGCCTTTTATTCCAAGCAGAGATGTGGGAACTGATGTAGTCCTGAGCAGAGAAGTGACGGATGGGATCAGTAGTATCAATTGCGTAAATAAGACCCTAGAACTTCTTAAGGTGTTCTCCATTCTACTCTTGACTCACAAGTTTTCTCTAGTAATTAAGTTTGATACATTGTTCTTTTCATATGATGACTTGCTTCTATGCTTTGTATATATATACATATATATGTAATGGTTTTTTACAGGTCCTAATAAACCAAAACCAACAGACATTCAGACTAATTCTCAAACCAATGGGTCCAACGTTCCTTCCAGGACAAAAGGAAAAGAGTTTTCTTTTGGTAAGTGTTGTGGGAATTAGCACACATGCATTCTGTTAATGTTGGTATTGAAACTTCTGGTGACTGCATATCAAAGATATTTTGAACTCTTGTTTTATTCTACAGATAGCGAATGACTGAAGTACTTGTTTTCATGTACGTTCAGTTCTTCCTCGTGTAGAGTCATCTGCATTGGGGAAATCCTGGGTGATGGAGAATGCTGAACAAATGCAACATAGGTCCATTGGATCTTATTAATTTGGGTTCAGAATCAGTCCCTTTAGACTTTTGCTTCTGTGTTATTTCACAGTGCTGCAGAGCCTTGGAGGACTTGTCTGATGCACGTACCATAAATGTACATAAACCCAGCTGAGATCTGGTTCTTGTGCATGAGCTTGACAAGTGCTTCCCTGACTTGAAATATTGAGCATCACTGTGCAAAAATACCCAGGTGGTCTGCAGGATCTAGGAAGGATTCGAACTAACATTAGGAAACCATGATCTCTTGCCCTTGTAGATCTCTCCTGTTCTGGAAAATCAGTAAAGGAAAAGCCAAACAGGACTGGAAGCCCCAAAGTTGTGCTTATGAGCATTGGGCTGGAGGCTTTTAGCCACAGAGGACTGGAGCTCTCTGTGCGGTGCTCTAGCATGGAAGTCAATCTGTAACACAGATAAATTCCTCATGGTCAAGTGAGATGACCGACTGTATTTAAGCAGTTCCCAAATCTTATGAAACCTTCATTTCAGCATTCTTACATTCTGAGTTGATTTGCTTATATTTATTTTGGAATTTGTTGTTATTTTCTTGATTGTATTTGTCCCCCAAGCTTTCTTTTCAGCCATAATGTCATAAAACGTGAGAGAAAGGAATTCTTTACTCCTACTGAACCTGTTCAGAAGGCGTTTAATATACCAATTCAGTCTGACTGCTCCTTTTGGCACAGGCAGTATTTGTGTGCAGAGTTGTGTCCAGTTTTCTTAAACTTGGTTGTTATTGTTAGACCTAAAAAGAAAAAAAAAGTAGTCTGCAACTTTTTAAAACTTTCAACTGAGTTTTCAGTTTTGTAGACCAGCTATGGACGACTTAGTGCAGCTGCAAGTAAACTGGCTTAGGAATTGCTGTTGATCACTGTCAGAAGCAAAGTGCTTCTGGATGTTTAATCTTACCACTGAAGGTAAAACTCTGACAGAAGTTACAGTTCTCAAGAGAGGAGTGTCTTTCAGGGATGTGTCACTGAAAATCTGAAGAACTTTCTGCCACTGGTTTGGGTGCTGGTTCTGATGAGTAAGGTTGCCTGATACTGGAAATTTGGATCATTCTTGGATTTATTCCAATTTTAATCACCCTTGCTTTATCTTGTAGCAGTATCTTTCAAAGTTTTAGGAGCGTTAGGATTGATACAGATACAGATTCAGACTACAGCAGATAGTTTCAGTGTCGTTTGCAGAATGAAAGCTATTTTGCACATTTTACTGTCATAGTAAATTGGTTATCAAGCATAATAGTTCATTAAACATTTATTGAAATACTCTTCAAGGCCTGATTGTGTGACTGTTGATTTAATTCTTCCAATTTCCTCCTGGCAGAGGCGTGGAGTGCCAGAATTAATGATTTAAAGCAGAAAGTCGAAAATCTTTTTAGTGAAAAATGTGGTAAGTTTATTTGTTCTTTTTTACCAAGGTGTCTGTCTTAGGAACATGCAGTTAGATGGATGAGAAAGATGTTTGCGTTTATTCCAAGCATCCTGCAATCCTTGGGTACTCTAGGCAGCTTCTCATTTGCATTCATTCTCGCATAGATTGCTTTTGACTCTGTGTGGCATTTCCACTTGTTATTTTATTTGGGTTTGGAAATGGAGAAGTTGTGGTTGGCTTGCCACTTCTTTAACAACCCAGAGACACAGTGACTCCACGTGCCGACGCATCTGCCGATGAACGGGACTGTGTACAACTTGAGCCCCTGCACAACCCGATACGCTATAGATGGTATCTGGAGAGTCGTGCTCCTTAACAGCCCAGCACTGCGTCCAGTTCGGGCTGTTTGGCAGCTGATGACTTCAGGAAGTAATGACTTCTCATTCATCTTCTGAGTGAAGTTTTTGGAACTCGTCTCACCTGCCCTTGCTTCTGTTCTCTAGCAGAGACAGGGACAGAACGCGTTGCCTGTAACAAAGTGCAGCACAAGTGGGGTAGTCTTGTCTGCACACCAAGCCAGTGGCATGAGCTGGCTGCAAATTATTAGTTTTCAGCTGCTAATTATGCTCAAATTTACTGCAACAGAATGAGTTATGTTTGAGACTGTTTGTTAGTGCTCTCTCTGCCTGCTCGTAGCTGTCACTAAAAAAGGCAAAGCCTGCTGGTTCCTCCTAAGCTAGTTTGTATGTGCCCACCATTAGATACCACTTATACCTGAGTTCTTTCCTTTTATAATCACATCAGTTATCTAGCTGGTAGCTTACTTGCTCTGTTGCATTTCAGGGGAAGCGCTGGGGCTGACTGAACCAGTGAAGGTGCCGTTTACATTGTTTGAATCTTCCCCGGAGGTTTTCTCTGTGGAAGGACTACCCGAGGGGGTACCATTCCGCCGACCTTCCACTTTTGGAATTCCAAGACTAGAGAAGATTCTGAGAAACAGATCTAAGATAAAATTCATTATTAAAAAGTAAGCATCCCATATGGTTTTGAAACTCTGTTCTATGAGAAGTGAAATGTAGACCAAAATGTTGCCGAGTTGCTAAATTACTCTATAAAATACACATCAGAATATTTTAGTAAATGAGGAAATGGTCAGAAAGCTCTTGTAGAGGTGGAGGAAGATACAGTAATCTCTTTGTTCTGAAAGAAATTCACAGCCTGTTTGGGGAGGAAGAGTAAGTCCAGATGTAGCCCATTTCAGTTAGCACATCACTAGTTTAAGTTGCTACCGCATGGAGCACTTACAGACCTTGCTGGCTGTTTGCTAAGAGCTCAGAACGGGAGATTCGTAGGTTGGGATTTGTAAGAATTTATTTTTCTTGTCTCGAATCGATGTAGATACCCATGTGCCAGTGTAGAAACAGCGGCAAGAGAAGTTGTGGACCCTCTCAGCCACTGTGTTCATGGATATCTGTCTGGCTGAGAGGGCATTACTTAGTTTCTGTCTTTAATAAACTGATAGCAGAAAATTGCATTTTCTTCAATGTTGATGAATATAGTTTTATTTATTGTATGTGAAACTTTCAATCTGTTTGCAGGCCTGAGATGTTTGAGGCAGCTGTTAAACAAAGTTCTGCTAGAAGCCTCCAAAGTGAGTTTTGCAACCACGTAATGTTCTAGATAAGAGGATTAAATTAGATTCCACATTCAGGGATTAAATACAAATTGGGAGAACTACATATTGTTAACAAATTCCTGAAAGATTCATTCTACATTGTGGTTTGTTGTTCTTAACATGGGAAAAGCACTTACCAGTTATAATTTGAATATAGCTTTAGCAAGGGAGTATTACATTTTAAAGATGATTCACAATAATCATACCTCTATTAGATCCTTTAATGCCATTTATCAAAGTGTAATAAGCAATGTGTGATCACAGAAGTAATTCATGTTTAGAGATAAATGGTTTGCTTCTAATACACAGGTCATCGAAATGACAAGTGCTCCATGGACAGGAGTGCAGAGAGCCAGTAGAAAATTGTGTCAGGCAGGTCATGGCTTAAATTATTTGAGTCATTTTATTATCTGTTACTGTGGGCTGGCAAAACTCTGCTGAGTTACTTGCTGGTTTGTGCCACAAATATAACTGTAAGGGTTTTCTTTTTTGAATGCCCATAGTGAACACGTGGGTCAGTAGGTGCTGCTGAATTAACCACAAGTGCTATATCTTTCTGTTAGTGAAAAATACAAAAAATACATGCTTCATATTTTATTTTATTTTATTTTATTTTATTTTATTTTATTTTATTTTATTTTTTCCTTAATAAACATTTTAGAAAACCAGCTAAGTTATGTTTGATCTATTTCTTTATCCTCTTGGGTTGGAAAGACAGAGTAGTGTGTACCTTCAACAAGCATGTCTCATTGGGCCTGCTTTGCAAATAGCTGTTACTTTGCAATATTTACTTTATATATAAACATTCAAGAATTCAGGCTCTCTACAAATGGTTTTTTTGTGTTTTTTTTTTTAAAATTAATTCTGTTACTTCTAGATAAAAGATCATCTAATACAGCCAACACTACAAGGACTACAACGGGCGCAGCTGTGAGCACAGCTGCAGGAGTCGAAGATCTGAACATCATTCAAATCACCATCCCAGGTGTGGGCACTGGCTGGTTTCGCATCGTACTCTTTGTGCTTATGTTCTTTGTGACATTTCTTGAGTCTGATGAAGATTTTTCCTACGGTCCAGCTGGTTCCCTGAAATACAGTCAACAAAGGGCGTAATTTAGCGTTGTGGTTTTGCTGGGGTGTTGGCTATTTTCTATACATGAATTATCATTCAGTGACATCTCTAGAACACTCTTGGTCCGGCCCCTAGTTCAGAAGTATCCACATTTTCCTCTTTTTTCTCATGCAATAAATTAAATATTAATTTGCATTTTTCCTGGCATCTTCAAGAGATCAGTACTTGGGCTGGGCTGAATGGCCATGCAGACTGAACTGCTTTGTCTTAACGCCCATTACTGTTTTCGCAGGAGTGTCTTACCCGTGAGAAACTTTGCGTGCTGTGACCAGCATGGAACGGTCACTTTGCTTTTACGTTTTCCTGCCATTATATCTACTGTTAAAAAAAGAAATAAAAATAATTAACTTGTAGGTTTAGATTGACAAAATCTAGACATGTAAATCTGATGTTGGTCGCTTCAATACTTTGAAGCGTCTCACAGACTTCTTAATGACTATCTATTTTTGTGTATTTCTACGATTCTGTGTTACTGCAAAAAAAATAGGAACAAAGAGAGCTCCTGTTCTGAAGCACTTGGGTGCACCTGCTTTGAGTAAGTGTGTGATGAGAAACGGGAAGAAAAAAATCTGCGTAATTCTGATGCTGTTCTCACAATTTCTTGCAGATGATGAAGGTGAGCAACTGCCAAAAGGAGAAAAGGCCAGGCATCTGAGAGAGCAAGTAAATGATCTTTTTAGCCGGAAATTTGGTAATTGCTCCTTACTCCCCATTTTTACATAGGTGTGAATGCAGTTAATGTTGTTCGTATTGAAGTTAGTGAATTGTAGCAGTATGTATGGTCATTAAAGTGAACGAATTTGAGAGTTGTATATCAGTCTTGTGCTTTGACTTCAAAAAGAATCTTTTACAAGTGATGCAGGTTGTTTGGTGTTTTAACAAAATATCCCAAGTATAGATAGTTTTATATTTCCCCCCTGTTTTCTTTCTGTGCAACATGGATGAAATACTTATTTTGCTGGCAATCTGTGATTATTCATAGGGCTTTGTAATCCTGACCTCTTAATTCTTGGAGCTAGAGTAATTATAAAACTGCAACTGAACCTTTTTACAGTGTCCAGTTTTCTTTTTTTACTGTGTATTTGCACTATACAGCAGTAATGACCTGAGTTTCTTTGTCTGAAATTCCCTCACTAGTGCTGTGTTTAGTTGCTTTTTGTGGCATTGCAGGAAACACTTAGTTTTCCTTCACTTAGCTCTTTCCTTAGATATCCTGTTCTATGCCTTTTTTAAAATTAAAAACAGAGTCTGGGTTCTTTATATGGGGAGCTGTCAGAGTTGGAGTTGTAACTAATACTCGTGTAGTGATGTTCATGAGTGTAATCCAAAACATCTATTTCTAACACTGTCAAGTGAATTTTCACTATTTCAGATCTGATAGAAAGCTTGGCTTTGCATGTAATTTCTTAATTGTCTGAGGATTTCTTCTCTGCTGTAACCAGAAATATGTAGACTTGAAAAATCACCGTGACCTCTCTCTGAATTAGGTGAAGCCGTCGGTATGGGTTTTCCTGTGAGAGTCCCGTACAGAAAAATCACGATCAACCCTGGCTGCGTGGTGGTGGACGGGTTGCCTCCTGGCGTGTCGTTCAAAGCTCCCAGTTATCTGGAGATCAGCTCCATGAGGAAGATTTTGGAATCGGCAGAGTTCATCAAGTTCACCGTCATTCGGTACGTAGTTGCCATCGATTAGTAGCCCTGAAGAGAAGGATTTAGG
>NW_009734503.1:74061-81217 GCF_000703405.1 Apaloderma vittatum | reverse complement strand
AAAAGAAGAGAGGGGGAAAAAGAAAAGAGGGGAAAAAGAAAGAGGAGAAGAGAAAAGGGAAGAGAAGAAAACCACATTTTTGCAACAGAGACCAAGAACTTGCCAGATTTGCCGAAGCATTTGGGGAAAGAGAAGCTCATTATTGCCCCATAACTCCTCCCTTTGACTGCTCACCTTGATTCTTCTTAGGATACCTTTAGCGAATCCTTAGATGGATTAGCTGGTGTAACACACATCAACTCGGATACTGACATTTCCCCGAGAAAAATTCTTGTTTGATCCATCGTGTGACCCCTTCAACTGATTTTTTCCCCATGTGTTTGGGGGAATTGCAGCTACAGCTCAGCAGATAGAAATTCCTCCAGGGTGGGTAACAGCACACAAGGCCATGAAGAAAATACTGCTATGAAGCCTCCAAAAGGATTTAAAACCCTTAACACTAGGCTCAGAGTAATGCAATAACACCAGGTTTTGGGTTGCAGTCTCCCCAGGTGAGCAAGGAGCTCCCACACAGGAGCGTGGCCGTGCCAAGCGATGCTCTGTGTGCGTGTCTGGGGACTGTCACCTTTTAGACAGGTTTAATGACCCCTGGAGCTGCACAGGGATCTGTCCCCTCCCACCAAAGCCACTTGCACGCCAAGGAACATGGAGCAATTTATATCACGGGTCTGGTCCTGCCTTACCTGTCCCTGAAGTTCCCTCAGCTGAGGGATAAGCCCCGATGTCATATTTACACCAAGTGGCAGGGGGTAAGGAAAGGCTGAAGGTGGGAGGTGTTTTCAAAAATATCAAGCAAGGTTTTCCAGTCTAAACAGCTTTCATCATAAAGCGCCCCAAAGGAAACCTTCCATGTGAGAAAATATAAAATATTTTATTCTATTTTTTATGATGCAGCCTCCTACACGCCCGTTTCAAAACGGCATTTTTCCTCCACTTAAAAATGTCTAAATAGGTAAGAAAATAAGTAGATACAAAGCTTAAATAGCACAAACTCCAAATATGTGTATCTGTAACAACGTTTGGTTTGGGGTTGGGTTGTTTTGGTTTTTTTTATTGCTCAAGTCAGTGCGATTGCACAGAGCAGCTCTGAACTGGGCTCAGGAAGATTTTTACATCAGGAGTAGTTATACCTCCAAAGGTCTCCTGCTGATGGCTGCAAGCAGAACTGAGGAAAAAACTGGCAAGAAAAAAATATTTGCAAATTCTTTAATAGTTGCCAATTTTCGTAATGTTATAGAAAGTCTGACTCGGGCTGGAGAATTTCTTAAAGCCTTAGCTTTCACATGCAGCGATTAGAAGAAACTGGCAGTTAAATAAGAATCAGAGCCTTCCTTCAGATAAGCACGAAAATCGCTAGTCCCCATAGTTGAAAAAATTCTTAAAAATTTATTCCAACATACAGATTGCAAAACAAAAGGCAAACTTTAATGAAAAAAACTCAAAATCCTACCTTATTTTTTCGTTATTAACCTGAATTATTTTTTCTATAAGTTATTGTCAGCAGATTTTTTCCCTCACTTAATTTTTTTTTTCTAAATATTTTTGGTTTTACTTGCAGTCTGCAAGTATTCACATTCAAAATAAAAACCAGGCCAAAGATAGCAGTCGCTCAGTAAAGCAGCTTGTCCCCAAGAACCAGGAATGAGTTATTTACATCCCCTGGTTTCTTCTTCTGTATACAAGGCTTGTTCTCTACTACTTCTCTCAGGGCTCTCATAGTCGGTGGGGAGGGGACTCTCCCCAGAGGAGGATTCTCAGCACCACGGGAGGGAGAAACCTCCACCTAAAGCTACTTCTCGCCTTGTCCCTGCTGACTGCAGAAGCAGCAATGATGAGAAGCCGAAACCACGTCTCTAATTGCTCACTCTCCAAATCCCAGCTGGAGGGACCGTGTGTCAGTGTTACCAGGCACAAAAAAATAGGGATTAAATTAGCCAATCTGGGGCTGAGAAGTTGCTGCACAGATTAAAGGAGCGAAAGGCACAGCCCAAACAACCACCGAGTTGGAATCGTGAAACAGCTGATCTGAAATCTCCGATAGGTGAAAAAAAAGAAAATCACATAAGTTAATTTTTCAGACAATTTCAGTAGCACACAGCAGCGTGCATACGCAGGCTGGTGGCTCCAAGAACAGAATTAAACCATCTTTGCTTTCCACCATCCCCACCCCTGCCATGATCTCCATTTTTACCAACTCAAAACCACCAAAGACGATGCGAATTTGCAAGACCCTGGTGACAACAGTGCTCGGAGCGAGCTCTGCCAGCCTGTCCCTGGCGCAGGCGCTCGCCGGTGGTGGGGTGGGCTGGGGGAACGTCAGGGGAGACGCCTGGAAGTCATTGCCTTCTGGCTCACCTCCAGTCATCCACTAAAGAAAAAAATAATAATTCAGTGCTGGTAAAGTTCACGCTGTGAGCACTGAGATGTGTTGTGAAGTGCAGGGGAAAAACATGGGAAATGTTACATCTTCAGGGAAGGGTTTTAATAAATGTTTAAGGAAATGACTGCTCTTGTGGTCCCGCTCTTTTTTTTTCCTTGTTTAGATTTCTGTCATCGCATTTGTTGTCTCCAAAACTGCAGTTGTCTCAACGTATTTGCGGGGTCCAATGTGATCTTTGCACGTTTACGTGTCCCGTGTTTGGGGCCATGTTGCCTTGTGATTTACCTTGAATCTGTTCCAACCCTCTTTCCCCGCTCCTCTGCAGTGAACACAGAAAACATTTTAAGAAAGCGCCGTTATTTTCAATTCCATTTACGCTGAGGCAGCCTGATGACCCCATTCAAAATGCAAATGGGAGAGTATTTCTGGAAATGCCTTTCACGGCTTCTACCTTTTCCCGATGCATTCTCATTGGTCCCTGCGTTGTAAGGAAAAGAGCGAAGTATTTATGAGGAAACTTAAAAAGCATGATCCAAACCCAAGGGATCAGCTTAGATGGAGCCGTGCATCCTTACGAAGCCACGTTGCATCAAGCTGTTGCACGGACCCACAGCAGGACCATGTTGTCCCATGGCTCACTTGTTAATTTTTCAGCCAAAGTGGCTTAGAACGCACTGATCTAAAAAAAAAGAATAAATATATTTCTTTCCAATTTGTCCCTATACAGTGAGTATCTATATTTAAAACATGAAGGTAACCCCAATGGGTATCCCTGTATATCAACAGGAATGGGTGCAGGCTTGGCAGCAAAACTGTTTGGACCCGGACATTGAGCATTTCAGATAACCGAAAAAGTCATTTATCTGCCGGTAGCTGTGTGAAGGGAGCTAAGAGTTCCAGTCGTGTTTAAGTGAGAGTCCACCTGAAAAAACCACTGTGAGAACTAATGTTGTTTGCACCCCTGGCCAGCAGTCTTGGCAAAGAGATCAAAAATGGGGAGCTCCCACTTGATCCCTAGGATCTGCTCTTTTAATGAGCTACACTAAGCAAATTACTTGTTCATTTTCTAAAGCAAGGAGACCAATCACGCTGAGCTATGAAAATGAGATAGATATTTCTGAATTCTCTAAAAACGAAAATAAAATACAACAGAGTGCATCCATCATTAAAATGTACAAATGTTGAAGCCAACAACTCAAGAATTACACATCGTTGCTGCTCATTGAGCCAACTTCTGCAACCCACCTCCAGCCAAAAGAGTCAGGTCCCTGCCCACCCTGACCTTATACACACATCTGAGGCTTTAGACCTTCGTGGCCTCTCCAGTGAATAGAAATAGAATATCACATCTTTGACTCACATGTAAAACCAAAGCCATACATGGTACGGGTTATAGCAGACAGAAAAAAACACCAACAGTCACGGAAAGTGTAATCAGCATTTGAAACAATTTAATAATCCCAGAAAAGGAAAAAAAAAAAAGAAACAAGAAAAAAGTCCCTCACATATACACAGAAAAAAAAGTGAGATTTATCAGGCAGTTAATTGCCAAGCATTTAAATTTAAGAGTTGGGAAACTGTAATTTTAATTATTACTGCATTATGCATTCATACTTTTTTGTGCTCAGGTAATATAAGAATCTCAGAATGACATGACACATTTTAATTAAAACACAATTATTTATTGACGATTAGATCTATTCAAATAGTGCCTACTTTTCGGTACCTCTTGGCAATTTCCTTAACAGTGAATGGCACAGCAGAAACAGAAATAGCTCAGGTATGATGTGTCGAATTTTTTTTTATACGTGCTACATGCTATTTCTTTTTCTTTATGATATTCCTTTCTTGAAGTTGTCTCTCTATATCTCTGGAATGATATAATTTTTTCTTCAGAAAGTGATACAGTAACAATCTTGTACAGCTTCTAAATAATACGTGCCTCTCCTTTAGTTATTGTATAATTTGTGACTTAGTTTCCCTCTTTGCCAACCAGGTAAGGAAAAATCACTCCAATCTTCCATTTGTTCATCACACTGAACACATGAACCATTATAAACCTTCCATGTTGTACTTTTCCAAGTTCCGTTTACCATTTTCAAAAAGGACATGAAGAAATTTCAGCTTTAGCAGGTGAACAGCCAAAACAGAAGAACCAAGTGGGTTCTGGAAAGATGTTTCTCCATAGGGGCACACATAAACTCTTCTGGTTGTCCTTTTTCATATTCCTTGGCAATTTTGTCCCTCTCCAGTCAGAAATCTATTCTAGATTTTCTTCACATAGAAGAGTAACACTGAAACTTAGCAGCAAAACCAAATGGAACAATTTTAAAACTACATACAAAACAACATAACTTACCTGTTTCTTACCTATCAGCATGGGAAAAGGGAGGAGCCATCAGAATTTTAACCAAATATTTCCCACTTAATGCATTGTAGAGTGCTTAAACCAGCTTGAAGATAGAAAAAGAAATCCAGAGGGGAAAAAAAAAAAAAAGCTGACAACAAGGGGACTTGAAATCGAACAAACAAACGTTCTTGATTCCCAAAGGAGCAAAAAGCTGACATTAAGACTGCCTGAACAAAAGCAAAACAAAACAAAAGCTAATTTGGAGGATGACTAGATACTCTTTCGCACTAAAATGCAAAGTTTTGTTGTAAACTAATGAAAGGAACATGAATAGCAACTATTTTATCATTTGTGTCTTGCACCCAGAAGCCTCCCTGATGACAACAGCGTTTGAGCTCCATTGTTTCCACACCTGGGTGTGTTTTCCTCCAATTAAGGACTTATTACCCCTAATTAAGGTAGGTGCTGGATCATGCTCCCAACCATTCCTCATCAATCAGGGTAATGAGCGGGTCTCACTCCTCTCCTCAGAGACACCAGTCTGGGCATAAAACCATAGAGTCCACCTCTTGTGGCACAAAACTCAGCATCAAAACGAGCATCAGCTATGGAGTAGGGTGACATCCAAAATATTTGCTTCAGAAGGGAACACTGGCAGAACGTGTCAGATCAGCAGGTCCAGAAAATATGTCTAAAACACTGGTATAAATAGCACTGTTAAAAATCTAGTGGGCAAGTTGATTCTCATAGCAAATCCAGTATCTACCAGATATAGATGTCCTGAGATATTTAGGAAATGGTAATTGCACTCCTACATCAGCCTTGCAGTCTATGCAAAACCCTGAAAAAAACAGTTGTGGAAAAAACTGACGTAAACAAACTTGCCTCTAAACCCATAATATTTTCTCAGACTTTTTATTAGTTCAAAATCTTGATTTTCTATCTTTATTTCACTGTTTTTTCAGTATGGTAACATGTTAGCCTGGCATATTAGATGCATTACTGATATTCGTAAAAATTACCTGTACAAACTTCTGGTCTTGGTAATAAAATTCCAGGGGAAATGTACCTCGGGTGAAAAAAAAATTGTTTGTTTTTTTTAAAATATATATATTTTTGGAAGCTCACACTGAAATTTCATTCCCTGTTCCTTCATTTTTAGATAGCGAGAATTTTATTCCTTACAGTATTCTTTGTTTTCCACCCATTCCTCTTCCCTGTGGTTATTGGCCTGATGTTTTGGTGACCAACCCCTGGAAAGCCACCTCAGAGAGCAGCGAAGCAGCAGCCTCCACCCCGAGCCCCACCTCCCTCACGCCTTCCTCAAGAGAAGGAATGATATGACCTTCATCAGAAATCCAAGGTTTTGCTCCGTAGGGAAAACATTTCTGAAGCTATCGAGCTATTCTGAGGTAAAGAATAGAATATAACTTCCCAGCGACTCAGATAATCTCAGCTAAACTTGCCCTAATTAGGAAAAAGGTAATTGTATTTGCTTGAGAGACAACAGCTTTATTTTGCATTTCTCTCCTCCTCCTGCTCTCCCAGAAAAAAACTGGGAAGCCGCAAAACAGGTGTGCAAGGGGGAACATACGCTCCTCCCAAAGCCCAAAAATGTGTTTTTTCTCCAAGACAATCACAGGTCCACGTCGTATCAAGAAGCAAAAACGTAAAAAGGCCGTGCAACGCCGAGGAAGCCTCTAAAGGCACCAAGGAGAACACCAGCAGTCTTCCAGGATGATTGGCAAGAGGTAGGTTATCTTCAACCGTTGCCAAGGACCGGGACATAATTAGATGTCAGGCACAATTCAGCAACCGCCACCAGCTCCCCTCACCCCTCCAGCCCAAGCTGAGCAGAGCCGGGCTCCTGGCTGGGGAACGTCAGGAGCATCACGCAGGCACAGGTTGGGAAATACTTTGCCTGTAGGCGTTAATTTTAAACTGCTCTCGCCGATCCCATGCCCAGGGGGTAGGCATGTAGAATTTAGGGCAAGGCAGGGGAAAAAAAAGAAAAAAAGAAAGTGATGGGGGGAGAGGGAGAAGTGTATAAGATATGTTAATTTTTGAGATTCACAAAGGGGAAGATGAGGAGACTATGCCTTCAGTGGTTTTAACCGTGCCACAATGTTCATCGACACGGTTTTGCATCCTTCATCCTCTCATTTTCCAAGGAGCCTGTTTCCATGTGCAGAGAAGATGTGTTTGCAGGGGTTGCATTGCTTAAGGGAAGACAAAACCAATCGGTGTTTAATATATAATAGCTTGACATTCTATACAGGGATAAAAAGAAATGGCAGCTCCTGGTATGCAAAACCTGTGAGAAAGCTCTTCTGTCTCCCTAACGTGAATAGATGGGTGTTGAATACTTCCCAAAATCCAGTTATACACCTTTATTCCAAGCGCTTCTGAAAATTATGGTACTGGAC
>NW_009734503.1:66809-74051 GCF_000703405.1 Apaloderma vittatum | reverse complement strand
TGAGTTTGTCTGATTTTGGTGTATAATTTTCTCATGTATTCAAAGAGCTGAATGAGTAGTTGAGATCTGCAAGATTCCCCTGTAAAAGTTCCAGCTTTCAGCCCTTTTGCAGAAGGAAAGACTTCCCATGGCAGTTGTGTGGGATATTGTTGGGAAATTCCTTAGTTTTCAGGTAATGAATCCAGTGCACCTGGGGAGAAATGGTGCCATAAATATCATCTGAGGATTAGTGCCTGTTAGAAGCATCTGCAAACACACTTAGAGTACTTTACCCAACTGCACATTTGTTTTCAAGTTATTTTAGACTTCATGTCCGAGAGAAATGGGATTATAGAAAATGAGCTTTTTAATACTCAAGGAGGAATATGGTCGAGCTAATTAGGATATGACATCACAGTTGTCTGGAAGGTTATAATGTCACACTTTCCTTTCATTACACTGCAGCATACTCTGAGCAACCCATTCACTGATGGTGCTATTGCCTAACATATATCTTTTTCAAAAAAAAAACCCCCAACATTAACTAGTACCTTTTTATTCACGTTGGTCACAAGACTCACTTTTGCAATCCACCTCGAGACAATAAATATGATCTGACTGAAGGTTCACCGGAGGTTACATAATCTGTTCCCCTCTTGAACAGACATTTGAGCTTCGGATAGAAGATATCTAGGGCAATTCCCCCATCAGCAAGCTCCAGAGTTATCTGTGGAAACCAAGGTCTCCTGCCGTACTGTTTCAGACAATACTAGTCCCAACAAGGATAAGACTCTATTTAAATTCGATTGAAGAGATTGGTAAAGACCTTGTCTGCAGGGAAATGGAAAGAGGCATTTCAGATCCATCAATCGGTGTTTTAGCTGGGAACGCAAAGGACGCTGAGCCAGGAGAACCCCCCATGCACACCAGCCTGGCTCAGTGACCTGGGAAAAAAAGGGGGAAAAAAAAGAAAAATACTTCACTTTGTTCTTCCTTGCCTCAGTTTTGCCACTGATTAAAAAAAAAAACAAAACAGAAAGGAGGATAAAATGACTCTCCCCTTCGTGAAGGATAAATGTCAGCCATGATATAACAGACAGTTGCTGTTGGCTTAGGTGTTCTGGTGGTGTTGACCAGAATATCCCATATATATTTTATATATATATATGTATATAACCTGAATGTTTTACCTGAGCAAAGTCGTTGAGAGAGGCTTGCAACTATTCCCAATTTTCATACTTTTCACTGTGCAACTGCGGGTTTGAGCGAGATCCTTCCAATGGTTAAAAGTGGTCTCTAAGCAACAAGCACTAAAATGTTTCCAAATCTTTTTTTTACTTGACCCGGGATTTGTGCTGAATTAGATGAGCAAATACTGGCATGATGTGACATTCTTGTTATTTATGTTACATCCAAATAAGTGGAAGATAACCTAGGAAAATTTCCATTATCTAATTATAAAAACCTTCTCATATTCCCATGAAACTAATTTTAATTTGATGAAAAACAGACAACTTGGAAATGGATTTCCTATGATTTGAGCGATAAGATTCCTTCTCAGTATGTTCTCAATTTGGCAAAGACTCCAAAATTGGAGATCTCTATTAATAAACATTGCTGGTTGGTTGTGCGGGGACTTTAGGTTATTATCAAAAAGAAAAAGGAAGAAAGAAGAAAAAAAGATTGCTAAATTTAGCAGCTCCTTTTCCTTATAAAGGGGAAGGAGGAAGGAACCACACTGTGTTTTATTTTCAAGAGGGAGCTGAAGCAACAGCTCCTGCAGAAATCAGGTGAAGCTCCTGCTTTTTTAGAAGGCACTTGCTCCACGTGATGGCCACGTGTGTTTAAATTGTCAGTAAGAATTCCACAAAACAATTGTCTTTGGAGCACTGAAAAAGAGAACTACAGAAAGCACATTATTTCCATGTTATTCAGGCAATTAGCTGCAATGGAAACAAATTGTCCTTTGATGCTTATTTCCTATTAAAGGGCACAATCCTGCAATCTCTTACACCTGAGAACACTGTGGCAGAATTTCTTGCACGAGTAGAGGTCACCATACAGGCTACCAGAGTCTCTCCTGAAATATCTGACTTGGCCAACACATTAAATGACCATAAATAAGGAGCAGCATGAGAAACCTCAGCTCCAGATCTGATCCGCAGCAGTTCAGACCCACGTCTGACCGTTTTTCCTGAAAACTAAGCCACACAACCCCCCGATTTCCTGCAAAATCTAAGAGGAAGATCAATTTAACTAATGATGTGGGGGGTTCTGTGTCCCCATGGACCTCACACATATTATTTATAGAATGCATTAATATTTCATCTTTCCCATCCCTAAACAGTCTTTGAGGGTGAAAAAAGAGATAGCTTGAGACAGGTAACATTTTAATTGAAATTAATGGGATTGGTTTGATTTCACCTCTGAGAATATAAAAATCATTCATTTTTTTGTCATGAAAAGAAGCTTTAAGTCTCAGCAGTACCGTGACAAGCACAGGGTCACGCTGAGCATCCCCCTCCCACCTCTCGCTAACCTGTGCTACCCAGAGCATCACCCTCCAGCTCATGAGAAACTAGTGTGGAAAAAATGCATAGATGGCAAAAACGGAGAGAAGAAACTCTGCTTTACTTTTTTCTTTTTTTTTCTTTTTTTGTTTTTAATGTTGGCATTGGTCAGCGCAGGGAAATGCCATCCTCGTATCAGATGGTGGCTCGATCGCCATCCTCTCAACGCCGCCTGTCAATGACTTTAACCTCTGACCAGGAACAGTAAGTGTAAGAAGTCTTTATGCTACCTCTGTGTTGAGCTAGACCTGGGCTGCTAAACATGCCAAATTAATGTGCTGTGCAGATTGCTGCTCTCCAAAGGCTTCGCTGAAGCGTTGTTGGACCATTTACAAGAGGTTTGCCAAATCACTGCAAAACTGAAGTATTACCAAAACAGAGAGCGCTGGCCAGCAGCCGGAATCGCTTCGTTACGATCTTTTTAGTCATCCACTAAATAGTTTCGCGCTGCCAAAGCAGGAGCGTGAACCTCTTCTGTTTTAATTTGTATTATTGGTATTTATCTTTTCTATAAAGTGTTAGAATGGGATTGTGTTTTCTCAAGCACCTGAGTTGCGCAGGAGAGCAAACGCGCAGGAGTTTGCGCTTCGAACTCATTTCTCTGTTTGAAAAGCTGAGCCAATGGACCTCATGCCCCTAAACTGCTCCAGAGCTTTGGAAATCTCACTCAATCCTTTCATAAGCTCAAAATGGAAACCAAATGGACCACCACCTCCGAGCCCGAGTTTCCTTGCAGTTTAGTCCTCCCAGTGCTTTCCTTCTCAAATTTTCCATTTTTCCATGAAAATCTCTTCTGTAAAAGCTACTTATGCATTTTACAACCTCTATGCCTACCACAGCCCCAAAAGCCAGAAGCTGCCTGGTGCCTTCACACATGTGAATTCAGTCCCAACACAGAGGAAGGTGTTGAAATTATTTATCTTCTGCTGTGATTTGCAAATTATAAACGGGCAAGCGAAATCCAACTCACAGAGAGAGGCAATAAGCGAGTAAAATCCCACAGAAGCTGCAAGAGAGTCGATGAACAAGCAAAATGCAGCATTCTCCCTTCAAAAAATGCAAAGAGGGCTGCAAGATTATAAAAAAAAAATTATAGCCAGCAAATGATTCTGAGTATAAAAAGGAATCCTACAGGATTTGCTGTTATCTTATTTGAACTATTTTTTTGCTTTGGGAAAGCCCTTGAAATACCCATAAGAAGACTTCAGGAATTCTCTGTGACTATCAGCCTTTCATTTTGTCATCCATCCCAACTTGGTTTGTGGGAGTCGGATGGGATCCGAGGCACAGATGGTGAAACACGCTGCCCAGGGCCTGTCACCCTGAGAAAATACGGTAAAAGGACTCTTAGTATAGTTTTTTTTCAACTTCAAGCCATGGACCAGGTTAGGCTAGTTCCTTTCAAGGAATTAACAGATAATAATAACAGAGAGATGCCTGCCTCTTACAAGGAAAAGTGCTTATCCCAATGACCTGCAGGGTTGATACTGGCACGAAAGTCTCTGCTAATCGCTACGGTTGTATTATTTCTCATCTAGGTGCCCAAAGGATCTTCCTTTCCTATTCCTGTCCATTGCAGGGCCACCCTTTGTTACAACATTAAAATCTGCTTAATATTTTTTTATCATTTCACATCACAGCCACAGTAATTGCACCCTCAGGAGCAAGCCTTCTTCCTGCGTATGCTTTTCAATATTATTGGCATCTTCCTCATTTGGGGACCTGAAATGATCTTTTTTGCATTTTCCCTGTGAAATGACAAACACGGCTGGTTGTGGCTCAAGCACTATTTGGAGCATGACCCCCTCGGCTCCTGGCGTTATCCAAATTAGATTTTGATCTTTGTCAATTAGGCTTTGCCACTGCGGACCTGCTGTGCCATTATCAGGAGAATCGCTGTCAGGGTTGGTAAGTCAGTGAACTTTGGAACCCTTTCTCCACCTTCCAGGGATGCAGCTTTTACAATTAGCGCTATTAAAAAGAATAATAATAATAAACAGTTCTGTGCGCAGCCTTATTTCTGGCAATCTTTGCACTGTTTGTCCTTAAACCAACAATCACGTGCAGCACAGAGAGCTCTGCCTTCCCACGGCATCAAGCAAACAAACAAACAAAAAAGAACAAGCAATCTTCATTTCTGCAAGCATTTTAGCTTTCCTTTTTCTCCTCTTAATGTTCCTGGCTTTGTAATATACCCTGCAATAGACTTGTCTGGGGGTCAATTTTACTTCTGGGGGAGCAGGTGGGGGACCCAAAAAGTGGCCAACTGAACAAAAAAGATGAAAGCCAGGAAATCTCCAGTCATCACACAGCTGGACTGGGATGCTGCTCCAGTCCAAACGTTTTGTGGGTCTGGACCATTTAAACTGGGCAACTAATGGGGCAGCTACTGGGGCAACTGGTGTATTTATTGGCTTTGTACATAGTTACCTCCTGCTACACCACGTCCTCAAGCACCATCCCAGGTCATTCAGTACAAGCAGGCTGGCTACCAAAAAACTTTGTGTTCATCCTTGATTTTGAATTCTAACAAAGCACACTTGCAAGGTTTCGTACTGAGTTGCACTGCTTGGGACGTGGGGTCTGCTGTGTGGTCTGAGGGGAAGGAGGAACCTCCCTTGCGCAAAGAAAAAGTGTCACATGCTTCCCAAATGAGGATTTTCCAGAGGGAGATGCTGTTTCGTAGGTTTTAACACCAGGTAGAACCACAACAGTCATCAGGTCTGACCCCGAGGTCAAGATTTTGCTGAATCGGTCCTTATCTGAGTTACAGCATCTCTCAAAAAAACCTAGTTATGAGCAAAAAACCTTCCCAGGATGAAAAGTCCTGTATCGACCTGCTCATGGCTCGCGGTGCTAAAGGCTGGAGCACATTTAAAGGCTGCTCCTGTTGCCTCGTGGCAAGCGATTTCCCCTCCCACGCCTCAGTCCCCTCTACAGACCTGGCACTTCTTCTGCCCTCAAGGTTTCCAGCACTCCTCTCCGCTGCTCTCCTGTGTGTAACTGGAAGCTGACAGGTGGTCTGTCCAGTTCCTACAACAACAGCAGCAAAAGTATAAAAACTTAAAGTATAAAAATATGAAAGTATAAAAATAGCAGAGAGAAATAATATTCAGAAAGCCAAGAAGAAGCTATTGGATAAACATGCCGTACAGGTAAAACCTTAAGTCTGGTAGTGCAAAGCACATTAAGGAGAAAAAATAAGGGAAAATATACCTTATAGGTTAAAAAATAACGTGGAAAGGTGGGAAAAGGAACGACTAACAGAGAAGCTGGAAGTGTTACAGCATGCAGAATGCAGCTCAGACAAGAGGAATATCAGTAATTTTCAAACTCCAGAAAGATATATGGTTTTCCAAACTTATCAAACTTACTGTGAAACACTGGGAAAAATAGAAAACAGATATAGAAAAGTACATAAAACATCGCAGTATCACAAACACATAAAACAAATAAAAATAAATATGTCATATTACTATATTTACTTCCTCATCCTTCTTACACCGGCTGGCTGAGTTATAAATTGAATATGGATGAAGGAGAAGGCAACATATCCTCAGATTTCAAGCATAAATATGTAGTTGTAAAACAAGAACAACCCACAAGCACATATGCCATCCACCTGTCTTTGAGAAGTGAATATGTCCTAGAAACATATGTAGCTTTAGCACGACACATGAAACATTTATATCTTGTGAGGGAAAATGGCTCGAGCCCTCCTTCGGGGCTGGGGCTGGCTTTGGAAGGGCAGGAGTCATGCACGCTTCCACTTAGGCAACTGGACAGAGCTCTGGCTATAGCTCCTTTGTTCCATTTCTGTCCAAAATGAAGTATTTTGGAGAAGTCATTCCCTAACCCCATCCCCACACCGGGTTGACAACTCACCGACACGTCTACCTCCAACATCCAGGTGATGCTGCTTTTGGTAGTTTTCCACCTGCAGCAATGATTTGGGGGTTCAACCTAACACCAGCATCTGCTTTCTTTTACCACAACTGATTGCTTCACCCAAGCTGGATCCAACCTTTCCTCCGTGTTTTTTTGTCGGGTGCACGAAGTAAGAACAAGGGGGCCAGAGCGGAATTGCCACACGCAGCCCCAGGAGCTCCAAATCTTTCACAGCAACTTTCCCAGGGATGCTGGTGTGACCCAGTGACAGCGAAATGAGTCCATGGCGGGGTTTGGTCCCTCGTTGCCCCGTTAGCAGACAACACCAGGAGTCTACAGGGAAGAGGTCGGGCTCTCGTCTGGCAGCTCCTCCGACCGGCATACACAAAATTTGCCAGAGCAGGAGAGTTTCTGATACCTGTCAGCAGGGAATTAAAGGTGAGAAGATCCCCAGGGGCCAACCTTGCAGAGAGCAGATGAGAAGGCTGCTTGGGACAACGGTTGTCACAAGCTGCCTTGGGTGGAAAGAATCGATTTTAGCAAGACTATATATACAAGGGAGGTTGCAGGAATGGTTTGCAGTGGTTTAGGGTATCATCGCCTCCTTGTCACTCAATTTTTTCAACCAAGCCGATTTTTCCATATTTTTGCCTTCAGTTTCAATCAGAATAAAACCTGTTAATCTTTCTGGAGGCAAAGAATTTTTTTTTCAAGTTATTTTTGATAATGAAAACAACTTATTAATTCAGAAAGACTTGTGCTCTGGAAAGTAAAGATCTGACATTACAGCAAATCTCAGGGAAAG
>NW_009734503.1:36914-66778 GCF_000703405.1 Apaloderma vittatum | reverse complement strand
AAAGAGTAAAGCAAGGCCAGATTTTGATGAAATCTGGTTTCTAACTAATCAGCTTGTTAGGGTTTGATCCACTTTGACATTGAAAAGTTCTGGTCCAAGCCCTTGAAATACTGCTGATAATTTTCTATTTCTCAGCTTATTCAGCATGTTTAAGAACATGTACTAAGCTGGCTTGGCTACAAATTAGCTTAATAGAGAACGCCAGTACTAGATTTTTAGGATATTGCAGCTGTCTAAGAGCTGCAACACACATTATGAAGTTCATGTATCACTTTGCAGGATTTATTAAGTCTTTCTTGCCAACACAGCTCGAAAGCCCAGAGGTCAAATCCTACAGATCTTGAGGTCCATAGTTTTGCCATTGACTTCACTGATGGCATAATTTCAGGCATGAAGACTAAGTTCTTGCTTGAAGTTCATTTTCTTGATTTAGTTTTGCCTTTAAAACCCTTCCAAAAAAAATCTCTCTTAAAAAAACCTGCAATGCATATTCATACAAATGGCATTCACAACTCGAAACCCAACCAACTATCCAAAACATACGACAAAGAAAATGAATGGAAGAATACATCCAGCCCTGACTTTGTCATCTCAGGCTCAAAATTTATAGCACATTTTTTTGAATCAGCTACGGCTGCTGTACTTTGCATTCTCCAGCATTGTCAGCTGCTCTTGACAGCGTGTGATATTAATAGTCACGTTGTAAGATTATACCACTACAAATTAAAGTATGCCTTGCCTTCCTATCTAGCTCCAGCCAATACAAGCCTTTTGTCCTGTTTAAACCCCACTTATGCCCCACTTTATGCACCAAAGTGGCCAACAGACCTTTTGCTGGCCCCATGCACAAAACCACTGTCACCTGTGTAATTCCCACTCAACATCCCAGCCACAACAGCATTTCTGGGGTAAATGTCTTTCCAGATATGGACATGGACAGATGAGAATAATAAATGGAGCGTACAACTCATTAAATGTAAAGCTTATTTTCTCACACACCTGCAAATACTTGCGCGGATAAGTTTTGGAGAACAAAGCCAAGTTAAAGACAACTTCCAAATATCCAAGTGGAACTCATTAATGCAGAGGCCAAGAACTTGCCAACGGTATGTAAATTGAAAGAAAAGCACCTCATTTAATGGAAACAATATTTTATTTTCATTTCACATGTGTTTAAGACATACAGAGCTAGAAAGAAATTGCAGCCTGCATAACATAAACTAGATTAACTAGCGTTACAAAATTAAGATTGGAGGTCATTGGCTACTGTGGTCTGCCTTGAACCTCCTTTTGACTCTCTTTGATGAATGACGTAGGAATATCTTTTAATGAGGATCGATTTTAGATATTGAAATAGTCACCATTTTAATCTCCTCAGCACTCTGCACCCATATCCATACCCTCCTGTAGCAGACAGTAGGTGATGGCAATTTGCAAGGATAAGTAGGCCTGTCCACATACATCTATCTGTGACTTGAGGGCACAGGCAAATGCTGTCCCTACTTAAGTCTACCATAACTTCTACACAATTTCACACTTGCTGCAAAAACTGGAGATTTACAGCCAAATTCTGCAAGAATGGCAATTTCTGGCTGAGTATGAAACACAGCCAGTTGTAGCAGAGTACTGTGAAACCCCAACACCGAGCAGGGACGGATGCATGGAGGAGCACTGTAGATCCCTGTTCCACCACCGATGGTTCCACGTGCAATTTCTTGTCTCTAAAGCTGGCATTGACCCACGGTCATCAGCATCTTTTGTCAATTTGCCTCAGATTTCCCATCTGTAGAATGAACCCTATAAGACTTACCTTTCTGAGCATGTATTTAAAGAATGCTTTGGATGTTAACTCATTAACGAGCATAAAATGATCACTTTAGAACAAGCAAGTTATTATACCCTTACTTAAATTTCCGGTGTTATTAATAAAATTCCTCATTACAGGGTGCTTATGCACTCACATAGACACACACGCATATTTATATTAGTTTATACACATTATATAAATGTGTGCATGCACCTATAAAAGCATATTCAGACCACTGTTAATCTAGGACCATGCTAAAACATAAGATTAAGCTCTAGTTCTAATTCTTTTCCTGCATTTTGCTGCTAAACCAGGGCAGATCCACTTGTTCTGCTTGAACTCAACGGCAGGTCAGCAGCAAAACCAATTGTAGAGCTGCAACATCAGAGGCTACAACAAAAATAAAATGACCTAATCCTGTTCCTAGTAACTTCAAAAGGCCAGATATTTATGGCAACATCCTGACTCATGCTGGGTCAATAGGGATTTTACCACTGACCGCAATGAAACTGAGATTTTGGAACAAGAATCTGATCCTGCGACTGATTTGTGTGATCTACGAGAACACATACTTCCTGAGAAGATAACATAAGTTAGGGGGCCTGGCTACAAGTCAAATTCTGCCTAGGCTGATCTGACAGCATAATCAAAGCGATGTTAGAAAGCATGTAATAATATACAAATATATATATATTTTCTCAAATGACTCTACAAACCCACAGGAATTTTTTTTTTACTTAAATGGGAAGGAGAAAATCTATATCTTGGAGAGTGAAAAACAAATTAAAGGTTCTTGAAGGGTGTTTCTTAACATTTACCAGTGTTTTTCCCCATGGAAATGATGAAAAATTAGCTTGAACCCTAGAGCTTTTGGTCTCTTGTAATCTTTTCCTTTTTTTTTTCTTCCCCACAACGAATATAGATTTTTTAATCCTATTTCACATATTTAGATTTGAAAGCTTTCTTATTGTTATATGAGAGTGTTTTAAATTAAAGGTGCATACCAGGCTTACCTGCACGACCAAAATCTACTAGCACACATGCATAAGCAGACACCACACGAATCTGAATAATTTTTGGAGTGCTTTTTTAGAGTCTATAACAAAATAATCCTGGCGTCAAGAGAAACACTATGTTGTCAGGCTTCCCGTGGTAAGATAAGCATCTTTGCTGTCTGCTTCTATTAGGCTACGTGCAGGAAAACATCAGCAGTCATTAAGGAGAGCTTCGCCTTCTCCCATCTGGGTCTCATCACATATCACACAGGACTCTGGAAAGTGCAGGAGAAAACACCGGGGGAGAGCCATATTCTTATTTTACCGCACTGCTCTTCCAAGCTTGGGTTTGCTCATCTTGGACTCATCCACTCACTGTCTCAGTGATGATTTTCCAGGCATTTAGGTTTCCCTTTTCATCCTGATTGGAGATGAGAACCGTGCTCATCATGAATAAAGTCCTCCCTGCCCTTTGGCGAGGGCTACAACACTCAGAAACCCGACGTTACCGCTGCGTGGTGGAGAAGGGATGCTGCTTTTCATCGATCAAAATAGAAAATTCTAAATGCAATATTGTATTTCTCCATAATATATTGTAAGGACATTATCAGCCAAATGCCTCTAGAAGTATGATCTTAAGGTTAAAACATTGAAGAGGGATTTGAAAATCTCAGTTAAATTTCTTTGGTATAAATTAATCTCTAAATCACTCCATTCTCTGTCAGTAAAATGGGTGTTATTTCCTCCCTCTCCCACTTCCCTACATGGCCTGTTCAAATATGAAAATCCAGAATAAGAACCTCACATGTAGCCAAAGACTCATCTGAAATCTGGAAATAGAAGGCAGATAATACTAGTCAGATAGACTTACAATGTACCTAACTGGAAAAAAACAAAACACAACCAAAGAACCAGAGTATTGGCTTGTTAGAACAATCCAAATTATCAAGTTGTAACAGCTAAATTACCTAAAATATAACAAAACTCTTACTTAGATATTCACTATTTACTTCTTCACACATATCAAATCTCTGTTTTGACAAGAATTCCTCTTAGAGGTTTGCTTGCAGAGATATTTGTGGAAAATGAAGACAAAAAAAGGATAAAAATTAATTTGTTTAGAAAGACCTATGAGCATCTGTGAGAAATACTTTAATTACTGTATCTCAGCTACAGGTCATTAACCGAAAAGCAAATATTCTGTAAATAGTTAATGAAATTATTTTTTTGCTTAGGAAGAAAAATGTGAATTACATTTGTAATCTTAACTCACCTCTTAAATTCAAACATGTGCGTCACTTCTGTGGTTTTGATATTTATGCATTTTTGCTTGTCAGTTAGAGTTCCTATTGACATTAAATGACTAGGTTTGTGAGTTTTGAGCAACAGTTTAAAATATTTAAGAGGGCTACACCCTACCCTTCTACAAAACCTAACAAACCATCTCCCAGCCAGACTCATATCTCACAAACTCACGAGCTTGCAGCAATCTCAGCACTGCTCACCTCGGTCGCCAGGATAATACCACCATGACTGGAATGATACAGGTGATAGAAAGTACTCAGGGACCACTTGATGACACTGAAAGAGACACAAGAGGAGTCCTGGATGAAAATAAAGCAGATCATATTTTTTAAAAAAAAAAACATCCCGCTCCATTTTTTTCATGCATTATTAAAACCAAGGTTTTAAAAATTAAAACTTTATTTTGCCTTTAAAAAATGCAACAGATGTGTGCGAAGACAAAGGCAGGGTGCCTGCACTGCCTCGTGGAAACTGCTTTATAGTCATGATAAGCAGTTACCGGAGGAGAACACAGTGGAATGACTGCATGGATCTGTCATGTGTTAATTAGGGGAATCTGTATAGAGCCAAGTTTTATAACCTTGTTCAATTTTAAGAGGTTTTTACAGTTACTGAATGCATTAAGACCCAGAAAATGTTGTGGGGATTGTCCATTGAATTCCGCACACTGGAGAGCTCCCTCGTTGGGCCTATGGGGAGAGCTGATTTAGTTTTGCTATATAGCCGTGTGAGCACGACGAGTAAAACAACGGCATAAAACTGCGCAAATCGGAGTCGGCGTAAACCACAAGGTGCTCGGCAATAAACCTTAATTTGACTGCAAAAAGCAATTTATAAAAGGGAGCCGGTGAACAACTCTGGTTCCTCTAATCTTATCTAATAATGGATAGATGTGTTCTCTACCCAGAGCACCAGGAGAGACGTCGCATGTTCTCGAGCTGCCGTGGGTGAACGTCGGAGCCTTTGCTCCAGCCAAATCCTGCTGGAAAGGTGTTTTGCTTCAGGACTGCGGGTCAGACCCCAGGAAAAAGAGGGATTTGGTGCAACGCTTTAGAAAAACAGAGGGATTGCCCTGCGAGCAACAGCAGCAGGGAATAACACTCTGTACTTTTCAAGTGGTGGTTTGGTGGCTACAGCAGACACGACCACATTCACTCGATTTTATTCATAGGAGTCATCCAATTAATTCCAACGGGGCTACTGCCCTGGCATGCCTGGGGAGAGTGGGGAAACCCTCTCTTTTCTGCCTGAACCCTTTCCCTTGTGGATTGACCCTGAAAAAGGGCAGAGAAGAGCCACCACCACCATCGCACAGGGCAGCAGATACCCCCGAGCACAACTGCTTACCTCCTCAAATCATAACCAAGGTGTCCAGCAGCAGATGGAGCTGTTTCTTCTTTGCTCTTTCCCACCAGGTGCCAAAACAATCATTTAATTCCCACCTGGGAACTGTTTGGCATTTTGCAAGGAAGGTGGAGATCAGGGCAGAGGCAGGACTTTCTCCAGATGATGCTCTGCCAGGCTGCTGGGGGACAGCAGAGGGGGACCTTGCTGGGTCTCCATGGCCAGGGAAGCTGGAAGAGGCAAGAAGAAACAGAAAGGAGAAGGTCAGACCTTGGGATTCACCACCCAGCCCCGCAAGGGGTGCACAGAAGCATCGGGTCAGTGGCGGCATGCGCCGCTAGCAAGGAAGCAAGCGGCCGTGGTGTGAATTATCACTGTGTAATACCCAGATAAATTGAGTTAATAAAGCTGTGGCCTAATTAAACCCCATCATTTGCTCCTTCCCTTCTCCAGACAGAATCTGTGCAGCATTTTCAGTTCTGGGCAGGGAATCCTGGAGTTTTTTTCCCAGACAAAAAAAAAAAAAAATTCCCATTAAAGTGTTTCTGCATTTCTGCAAGCTGGGCCCTGCAAGACCTTCAGGTGAAATGGTCTGAAGAGGCAGTGAAGATGACAGCAAGAAAAATCAACATATGATCAATTCTTTATTTTTTTTTGTCATGCAGTTACTTAGTAATTAAATCAGAAATGGGCTGGGTTGTCCAATTAACTCCACCAAAACTCCTCAGACCAGAGATACAAACAAGATTTGAGTGAGCATAAATTTTAAAATGAGCAGGATTGAATACACAAGTCAGGATAGCGATATGCTATGAAAATTTCACATATCTGGAATCTATTCACACAACAAATACAATTAAGATTTGGCACACCACCCTTATTTCAGGAGATTTAAAATGCAACAGCACCAAATAACATGTTTTCCACAAGAAATATGTGAATCGGCACCTTGGGCTGTGCCCAGTTTTCACAAGCAAAGTACTGTCTATCGTAATCTTGTTTTTCTCAGCCAGTGTGAAAAGAAAAAAAAAAACACAAAAGAGAAATTTATGTTGAATATGGTTATAGTTATTATTTCCCTTCTGGGGATTTGTTAAGCATGTGTTACGAATTTAGGTATAAAATGAAATTGTTTTTTTCGCTACATGGATGTCTTCTGTGACTATCTGTAAAATTTCATTAAGGTGTTAGACTTGATATTGCAGATCAAAGTAATCCCTAGAGATTAAGGAGACCCTGCTAATTGACTAAGGTCATGTACTGCACTTCCCACCGGCACTTTGGCCTACATTGACAACAGAGGAGCAGTCCCATCTCAAAGGACCATTCTATAAAAATACCATTTTCTTTATCTGTAGTCCAGTTTTCACACTGCTCTGATAACAAGGGATTTCATAAATCCAGGTGGACTGATTAGAGTTTTGAGTATGTAACTTTCTGAGTAAAAAATATACATGATACTTTTGAACAATTTTGACATTTTATCTTACCCTTTAAAACTCACGGGAACACATTGCACGTTAGGTGTTTAAGAATAAAAAGTGTCAGCATGTATAGCGAGTTCCATCATTCAAACTTGGCACTAAAGAGGATATTGAAAGCGTTGCTGCAGACATTAAAACTGGCTAATTTACAACCAAAGACACCGTTGCATGAAGTGCCAGCTTGGTCAATAATTAGAGCTTGGAGTATATATCCAGCTTTGACAAGAGAAAGTTCCTAAAACCCTTTCCCTGTTGATCAAAATGTGCGATGTATTACTCTCAATTGGATAGTCACTGTTAGCTCCGTATTGTGATACTATTGAAAATTATGGACCGTCGA
The DNA here is from genome assembly GCF_000703405.1 of Apaloderma vittatum. Taxonomy (NCBI): domain Eukaryota; kingdom Metazoa; phylum Chordata; class Aves; order Trogoniformes; family Trogonidae; genus Apaloderma; species Apaloderma vittatum. The sequence continues at coordinate 59,503 of NW_009734503.1, read as the reverse complement.
AGGGGGGGGTGTGGTGAGGAATTATTATTGCTGTCAGCAAGATTTGTGAAGCCATCACTGAGATACGTGCTCCCTCTTGGACCCTACGCCTTGAAATAGGGATGCTGGAAAAGTTGGAGGGAATTTAGAAAAGAACTACGGAAACGAAGCACAATTTGGAAAATATGGCTCTTTTCTGTTTTCATCATGGGAGAAGTAAGGAACTCGTAGCCAATTGACCAGGAGTTTAAAGATAGGATTTACAGTTGCATGGAAATAAACAGGGGAGCTCGGATCATACAGCTCATTAATTCAGCAGACTATGAATAAGGACGACTGACAACAGCAAGCTGAGTAAGAAAGGTGCAAATTAGAAATTAGCTGTCATTTTTTACCTCGGCAAGTTATATACCAAGTGATTTTGCCAGTGTTCTTTCACTAAAGGCTTAAAACCAAACGATTATTTATTTTTCCCTAACAAGCCTGCTGTTTCAAAAAGCTGGGCTTTTTTTTGTTCTGATTCACTCTTTTTCCTCTATTTTATCCAAGTTCCTCTTGAAAGGAAGATTCAAACTTGAGGCAATGTCATAAGCAATGGGTTTACTGGGTACACTTCAACGACATTAATGGATGTAACAACCACCCTTCCATTCATCGGCTGAAATCCCCATCTAAGCAGAAGGATAGTAGAAGGCTTATGACATACATAAAATGTATGTCGTTTGCATGGAGATGAATTTCAGACTTTAGAAGCCAACAGAATCACATTTTCCATTATGTTCACCCAGCAGAACGGATTTCATTAATCAGCCTATCATCAAGGGCTCAGTCCTACCACATTACTCACACTAAGTAATACCTAAGATGCAAATAGGTCCACTAAAGTAAAGGACGCATCTGGAGAAGTTGTGTCATTCTAGGAGTAAAGGTGTTTTAATGGACTTTGAGAAATCCTTAGTTTCGCAAATGAAATTCTCATACCCTTTCAGCTCTTCAGAAAGGTCTGGAATAAATAAGCTATTCAACAGAAGCAGTTAATCGCTGGTTATAGCACTGGAGAACTGTGAAAAAAAGTTCAACTGTTGAATGATGTACCTGACAAAACCAGGTAAAATTTACCATAAATACTACTTCTTTAGCTCAAATAGTTTGAAATTCCTTTTCGTTCAGCAATTGACATTGAACTCTTGAAGCCACCATTCTAAGTAAGATACAGGAGGCCTTCAGCCCTAGCATAGACTTGCTGTAGATGAGGCTTTCTTTACTCTTGATTCATCGCAATTCTAGATGCTGCCAGTATTTTTAACATTCCACATACCTATTTAGCCATCTGGTTGTCGGGGTGTCTGGGTTTATCCATGACAACTGATGCCTGTCTTGATGCTGAATAAAATTTTTCTTTCTAGCTCGTGAAAATTTTCCTGAAGTTGGCCGGATGCTATATTTCCCTTGCTTTATGTCCTAAACAGTGCTACAAAGTTTGAATGACTAAAATGACTAAAGAACAAAGCACAAGAAATCCCAACTTCTGCATTCTCATCACCCTTTGGAAAATCTTGTGAAGATTTTTGACCTTCCTTTTCTCTGAATGCGAACTAAAAGTAAAACCAAAAAATTATTCTTCCCACTGGATTGAGTCTTTGTGTTTCATTCCTTGCAAAACGATTTTTGATGTTTCTTTGCTATTTGTTTCCTATCGTGACATGTGAATTGTTTGAAAGAGTCTTTGGTATAAAATGTGGGAAAAGGACAATATATTTGTTAATTGTTGTCGCCGTTCTTGCTATGATCTTTGGCAACACCTGCTGGTGGTAGCATGCAGTGCTGTAGCCACTCTACATATATATGCCTTCACCATATAGACCTTCAGCTGGCCTCACAATCACTGTCCAACCGCAAAGAGCACTGACGCGCTCGGTGGGTTTAAAAATATCAGGCCGAGGTCATGAAAGCATTTGCATAGGCTTTGCAGGCTCATACCATCTGTCATATTAAAATATCCCTGATTTTGTTTATCAATACATCCACTGTGATTTGTAAAAGTTGTAATTTTATGGTAACTTAATCCAAAGAGAATTTTGTACGGAGCATCTTCCAGACACTTTTTAGTAACAAGGTATTTTGAGCAGCAAGATAAATAACATTTAGGCATCTAATAAAAACTGGTGGGTTGTGGGGTTTCTTTTTTTTTGCCTCAAATCCTCTTTTTTACATAGTGTAGCAGCAAAGCCTTGTATTGTAGGTGAGAGTCTGTAAATCTGCAGTAACTGAAAAATAACAGAAGGTGCAGCAGCATTCTTTATGTTAGTCTATATTGATCGGCTCTAATGAGCACCAGTGGAGCTGTAGCTAATGGTGGTATGTCTGGTGTTAAGGGCAAATGTGGGAGAAGATTATCAACCCAAGGGGTTTAACAGTTGCTGGACTGCCCTCAGCCCTCAGGGCAATGATGCACTTGAGAGGTCACTGTATCAAATGAGGGAAAAGATTCAGCTTGTGCTGCTGGAAGAGCTGCAGCAGGAGCTGTATTTTAGCCGAGACTACAGGCATCAACAAAAACAGCTCCTCGCTGCCGTTCCGCCCCATTCTTCCCTCTCCTTTTCCCCCCGACCACCGTCTACCTAACGTGGCATTCCTAATTAAGAATCATCACGTTCTTGTGTCGTTAAGGGGTCTCTCAGAATTAGCCAGGCTTGAATATGCACGTGGACAAAGTAGAGCAAGAGCAGAACCCGAGGAGAAGGACAAGTTACAGGGCTGAACGCTTTTACACCTACTGCTTGTTTGTTACCTGGGGGGGGTCACGCAGCCATTTGATGTGAATTTGCTTGATATTTCATTCACTGTGTTGCTTGCCACCCCCTTCCGAGATCTGAGAGGGGCGAGATGAGTGACCACCAGAGCAGAGAAGGCCACTGGGCTTCAAGGGAGAGTTAACTGGCAGATACGAGAGAGCGCTCGCAGTGAAATGTTAGCGCGGAAAGGAAGCTACAGGTATTCAAAAAAAGATAAAAATGAGCAGAGAAATGCCTTGAGGTGTCTGGCATGTTGCACATTCTATGCTTTAATAGCGTAATGGAATAATTTTAACCATGCGAGGCTCCAAAACACACCGAGAAGGTCTGTTGAGAATGGAGCAGCAAGATTTCAAATATTTATCACAATAAATACTTATATGTATAAAAAAAAAAAGAAAAAAAAAGAAATGGAATATTTTACTTAATGTGGTAAATAAGCAAATTAAATATTACCTTAGCTCCATTCTGCCATGGTACCCTGTGGTTATGGCAAATTATTTATTAGGTCTTTAAAAATTCTAAGACATGGATTCCTCTTGTTCCTTAGAGACTGATGATGGGTCAGATTATTAAAAAAAACTTCACAGTTCTAATTTTTTTTCAGTGTTAATATGCAATAAGGCTGAACGTAGCATTCTTTGTTCCAGTTAGGGATTTTCCAACCAGAGTTTTGCCTGAACAAGAGTGAAGCAAGTCAGGATTTGGTCGAAGATGCAGAATATTTCCTACCGCTGTCAGCAAAAAATAAGGCTTTAGACTGTTATAGGGATGTTGACACAAAAATACCTGAAATAAGTGGAGCAGGCACTAAATCTGGCATGCATGCTCACTGGGAGCAACGAGGCTGGAGACGATAAGAAACATTTTCTGCAAAGAAGCAGGAGCTGACACATCCGACGCTTGCTGCCTGATGGGCTCCAGCTCAGGGGTTTTGTGTCTGCCGGCTCCCACCACTGTCCATTAGACAGGCGCCTGCACCAGGGATGCTGCAGCCACAAGTGACACTAATGTGCTCAACTGTTGACACTGGGGAACCTACAGAAAAAAAAAATAATAAAAAAATATGTGTTCATAACTGTGGTTGCCTGCACGGTTATAACGTGAACCAGTCTGGCAAAACAGACTGAGGAATTTTGCATCCCCACTGCTTCATATCTCCCCAGCTTCATGCCTTGTTAATGCTGAAATTTCCAAATATCTTAGCAAAAAAAAATTCCCAAACTATTTTTAAAATACATCCTGAGAAGTGTTTATGCTTTTTCCACTGTATTTTGAATTCGTGCCTGGTTTAGGCAACCCCACGTTGTTTCTTTACAGTACAAGCCCCTGAGCAGACTGTGTGGCAAATTCACAGACTTGATTTCACAAGCAGCTTGAGTGGGTTTCCTACGCAGTTACTGAGATTCCTTCCATTAGGAAATGCTCTGTTGCTGTGCGCTGTGCAACACCAGCACTGGATGACCATGTCTGCTGAGCCTGCAGAAATGTTACTGTAATACTGACCTACTGACAAGGCTAAGGCTGGATTTAGAAGCTTCAGAGGGAAAAACAAGATTCCCAGCTCAACATGAAGTGAAGAGCTGGACAGCATGCTTCAAGTGCGTGCTCATCCTCTTCAAATGCTTTTTATGTCAAGAGAGTTGTTGAAGTATGTGGTTTTCTCCTGCTCAAATTGCAATCTTGAGAGCTCAGCTGTCCATGTAGAATTGGACACCAGAAACACAAAGGGCTGCTCAAGCTTGAGAAGTGGGACCTTGTTTCCATCATGGTCTCTTCTAACACTCTAAACCATATCTTTAGTCTTTGCTACTGGATTTGAGGTTTGGACCTACTCGATCTTAAGAAGGTCAAGAATGTCGTAGATAAACTTTCAGGTGCCTTTTTCCTTCTAACAACAGAAGTCACAATCAAATTCCTGGCTATAGAGTAGCAAACTCCACAGTACAGAAGGACAAGTTACAAAACTTTTCACTTTTTTTTTTTTTCCTAAAAAAACCCCAAACTCTACGCTCCTCAGTAAAAGATTATGGCAAAATATTTCACTGAAAGAATAATGTGAATAATAGAACAAGTCTGTGACAACTGCTTTCTTAAGGAGACTTTAAGGTTTTGTAATGCATTATTTAATTGATTTTGTACTTTTTGTTCGACGCACTGTACCTGTGGACAGGTGAATGTTTGGGATTTGAAATCAGCTTTTATTGGTTTAGCAGAACTGGCAAGTAACATGCAGGTAAGAACCTTGAGTTGCTGAATCATTTGATATTTCTCTTTCCATGGCTGTATCTCTTTGGTTCGAGGTGTGCAGAGGCATGAAGTGGAAATGCACATGGCAGGACAGTGGGTCTATACTGGGCTGACCTGGGACCCTGATGTATTTACCCATATCACAGATGTTAACTCCAAAAATCTCATTAGTCCAAAATGCCCCTTTTAAAGCAAATACAAAAATGTGAACGAGTGCAAACTTCAACGTTACTAAAAAGCTAAACCAAATAACTCAGTGGCCATGATGACATTTAGACAGCAGTTTTAGAAGTGGTGGGTTTACTCAGATCTTTTGCTGTGACAGCTGTACAGGGGTAGGATCTTGTTCCACAACATCTGCAACAAAACTCCCTCAGAGTTTAATGGTGCGGGAGTCCAGCTAAGGGATCCATCTTCTTTATTTAATAGTTGGTATCGACTAGTCATTTTGAAATGTTTGCTTTGGAAAGGACATGCTATTTATTTTTTCTTTCCATTTAAATATCAAAAATAAAAGATTTTACTCTGACTCAAAACAATAATCCATACAATGAATAACCACTCGGTGGCATAACAAGTTTCCTCACTGGAACGAAGAAAATTTTTCAGCTCCAGAAGTTCAGTAGCCACAAAATCTATCCCTTTACTCATCAGTCTCAAAAAATCCTATCAAGACATTACAGCCTAGCTAGTAAAGAAAGGTTTGCTGGGATATTTTCTTCCCACATACATTTCAACCACTTCGAAGAAACGCAGCAATTTCAGGGGTTTATGGAAAATGCACCTTATTTTCTTTACACTAGAGGTTTTCCCTTTACAGTGTCCTCGCCTTCACCCCTTAAACGCAACTAAATCCCATAAGTGATCCCAAGATGATGCTGTTTAACACAGCACTATTATTTTCAATGAAGCTGCAAGTACTGCTGCATGCACAATCGAAACCATGTCGAGTCTTGCCAGGTTGTGAGGGTAACCAAAACTTGAGCCTTGTACATTTTAGAGGGAAAAAAAACAAAAGAAAGGAAAAAAAAAAGAGGAAGAAAACCTCCGAAACCAAAAATTGCACTATTTTAAAACCACTTCAGAAACTAATCTGTATTATCATAAAGTCTGATTTATATGTAGAAATCACATGGAAACCCTCTCTTAAGGAAACAGCCCTTTTCCTACTCACTTTACTCACCTCCTTTCAGGTAGCATTAGCTCTCCTCTCTTCATCAGCTTCCAAACATCTCCCAGGGAATCCAGCCACAGAGTTCCTCCTGTACTCTTCCCTTACGGAAATAAATCTATAATCCATGTCAGCCACGGTTGGGTGAGAGAGTTTCCTGGTCCTATTTGTTTTGCTTGGAGCATCTTGCTGAAAAACACGTGACTTGCCAATGAGACCATTCAAACTCAAGACAGCACAACCGGCCATCGCTTCTCAGCAAAGAGTGAAATAGCCAAAAAATGCCAAATTTTCTCAGTGAAACATGACCCAACCAACATTTTCCACTCCCTGGCTACATGGGGTTTACGGGACTCTCTCCTCTTTCTTTTTAATTCCATGCGTCTTTCCACCTCTGAGATTCAAGCTCAACTCAACACAGAAAAGGAATCTTCATAGCGTGGTATTTCCTAAGCACCCAAATACTGTATTTATGGAAATTAAGCAAGATCTTTCCTGGCTGAGTTCTCCTCACTGGCTGATGGTTTTAGTCCAGCTCTGCAGTGGGTCTCAGGCAGTGCAGCTTCACCAACTCTAACAGAGCTTCACTAAATTGAGACAGATCTTAGGCTTCTTATTTAATAAAATACCTCTTAAATCTCTCGAGGTCAATATAATCGCAGAGTAGAAAGGATGCATTTGCCTAAGTCTTCATCTACTTTCTCAGAGATTAAAATTTTCAATGTGATCTCAGCTTTGAGACTTCCAAGGTTTGAGTCTTCAGTGGGTTGCTTTATGTGACCAGAGGATGAGATCCTCATTGTTTTCAGAAACTTTTTCCTTTTAGGTTTCTCATAGACAAAAGGACAAGGTTTCGTGTATCTATTAAAGCTCATTAGGATGAACTCTGTTGACAGGTCTGTTAAATGAAATTAGCACCACTATGTCCCACCACTAGTTCTGACCAGTAGCTTCCTGTCTTCAGATTTATTCCTAAATTTTTCCTTCCGAACCGTTACTTCTTCTTTATTTTTTTTTTTGGTGAACTGTATCTCCAGCGATTTTATCTCCCTCCACATCAACTCCATTTCTGCTTTTGCCCTCTCCTTTTGTCCGTTGTCATCATATTCTCAATGAATAGCCCTCTGGTGACAATCTACCTGCATTTCTTGTAGGTTTCTTAACATCCAGGCTCTGTGGTTATGCATATTGCCACTTGGTTTGGTCATTGAGTTACTGAGTTCAATCACCCTTTAATTTATCCTTTTTTTATTCTTATTTTTTATTTTTCCAGAGAAAGATTGGATTAAAAAATGTTTCTTAAAAAAAATAATCTCACAACACTCAAGCACTGGCTTGATGCCTTCCCAGAACACATGCCTGGGTCCCCAGTACAGAAATGCTGCTACAGCTAAAATGGAAGGGTGATGGTTTGGTGTCCAAAGAATGATCAACAGCAATGTCACTAGCAGTGCCTTGACACAGAAAACAGCAAAGCCTAATTCAACGTGGAGAAAACTTTGTTGACTGAAAAACAAAGGAATATATCATTTTCTTACCTGATCATATAAAATCATTACTGGTAAAAGGACAGCAAGGAGAGAAAAATCATGTGCTGAATCATGAAAAGAGTCAGCAGATCAAGGCCTTTCTAAAAAATCTTTAGCAAGGAAAAGAAGAAACAGTGGATATTATTTCCAATTATTTCTCAAATTGGAACAGAGAAAGGAAAATAAAAAATACACACACACATAAAAAAAAAAAAAAGAAATCCCTGACTTGGTGCTACTGGAGTTTGTAGCTGGAAGGAAAGTCCTTGCTTATATTGAAGTAAAGTTCTGAAAATAAGCAAAGAACAGATTTATTGATTTTTGGTGAAGTCTGGGTGTAAAAAAGAGAAAGAATAAAGAAGTGCTCTTTGCCCGCTATGTCCAAATGACATCCCCAGTGGCCTTCTTAATGGTGGGGGAGGGGAGGGGGCAGGTGCCTACCCCGGCACATGGACACAACTGCCCTTAGGCTAGGGCTAATGGTATTGGCTGAGCCTGCTGTAAGCCTCTCTTTTCTAATAGCCAACTTTCTCTGTGCGAGAAGACAGACAGATATTGATTGGTCCAAATGCCCTTGAGTTGACAACATCTGAAATGAAAATCCACAAGGCTAGCACAAACTTTCTGCAAGTTCAATTTCTGGAATCTGATTATGAGGCTGGGCTGCGAAACCGTTCAGACATGTAAAAGGTCCCCTTTTTTGTCGCTGCTTTTCCACGTGTAATTATCAGGGAGGTAAGCGACTTGGTTGGATTCGCCAGACGAACGGCAATTTTAAGAGGCAATTTAAGGGTAATAGGGCTTTCATTAAAGGAACAAAGAAAGTCAAGTTTAACGACAAAGGATCCAATTCGCAAAGACGTGGGTCGCGTTTCCCAGTTCTGAGCAATAATTAGGTATAAATAAATAAAATACTCGTTCTCTTTTCATCTGCTCCTACAAGGGCTGCTTGCAAAAGTTACTAACTGGTGTCAGAGAAAGCTACACAACTTAAGGAGTCCACCTTTCAAAGAAGTTACTTCATCCATGCAAAGTCTAAGCTTCAAACTAATGTTGACCGCCAGCAAGTCTGCTTTGTTTTCTAATGACTCTTTTCTGTTTTCCAGAATTAAAATACTGAAGCTACAGTTCACAAATGTTAAGGATGGAGAATGGAGAAAGCTGGAGTTTATCTGTACCTTATTAAGCATTCTTTTTTTATTCTACAAATTCCTCCCAAATCAATACATTGACTACTGTATAAACCTTAAATAAAGCATTATTAAAGTGGAAGCAGTGTTCCTGTCTTAGTGGGTTATTTAGAAGCATAAAAGATACACTCTTAAGAATCAGTCTCATGCCAGGTAAAGTACAGCTGGAATACATATTAAATTTATGCAGTCATTGATTTGTAATGTTGATCCTCCATGGCTTCATGTTTCTTTCCTCATTAATATTAGTTAACCCTCTCAAAACAATGGCAACATTGTCACTTGATATATTGAAGACCCTACATGTGAAGGATGCTGCTTTCTAGACTGTGATTCCTGCCATCAGTAGGGCTAAAGTCACCGAACCAGAGAATCTCGTTCATTTTTCGGTTAAAAATAAAAAATAATATTCTCTCAGAGGGAGAAGCAAACAAAGAAAGAAGGTGCTGTGCTAAGACTGATCATCTGAATGATTTGGCTGCAGAATATTAATAGGTCTACTGGAGGTCTTCTATGGGGCAAGAAGCAAACTGCTGTGGTGTTTCCAGTAATAAGGAATCAGCTCCAGAAGAAAGTCACCCCAGAGGAAGGCAGAAAGCTACAAAAAGCAATCTTAATACTAGAAATTAAGATCTCTGCCTTTGAAGACCCATCAGCTATTTTAATTCAAGATTCTTATTTAAGTATTTCCATCTTCTACCTGCAGCTCGTTCAGCCAGCTGAAGGAAGGGAGGAGAGGTCGTTTTCAGAGGAACCATCAGCAAATATGCACAAGTGTGCAGACCCTCAGAAGCCTCGGGCAGGGCAGGAGGTGACACTCATCATTGAAACACCGTCCTTTCCCGTGGGGAATGGATCAGTCTGAACCTATCATTCTTGTGGACTTCACACTGGGCACGTAGAAACTGAACTGATTACTAGTCACTACCAAAAATCTTGCCTGACCTCTTCTTGGCAAATATGGGTAACAATATATTTGTAATAGTATGTCATGACAAGTGACAAATAGCTGTTCAGATTAAATGGCCTACTTCTAGCTTATCTCCTGCTCTAAATCCGTAACAGGGTTCACAGCCGTTCCTGAGGATGGAGGTGCCTTTGTTATGCATCAACAATATGAGCTTCGATTTTAGCATCCAGCATTCTTTAAAACCCATATGTCTTTTAATTCTCACATCTAAACTTCCCCATCTGACTTTTTAATAAGTTTTGAATCCCAACAATATACTATCAATATAGGGCAAAAATGGAAAAAAAAAAAATCCCAAGTGTCCCTTTTGCTAGTGGTTGTTTACAGACCTTAAGAAATTAAGACACAGATGAAGAATGGCCATCCCCTTTCATATCCAGAGAAGTTACATTCAGCATCAAGGGGGAAATGTTTTAGCCAAAGACAGACTATGAAGTAAACATTAGCAACAAATGCGACTCTTGTTTTCGGTAAATCCATCTCTGGAAACAGTTTCTTCCTTCGGTACCAAACAGTCTTTCTAATCTTTTGTCTTTTCAAATAGCTGAGGTAATATTAAAACCATGCTTCACAGCAAACAGCATTTCTGGGATTTTCCTAAGAGATGTGGCTTTGGGTAAGAAAGTGCAATTGAGTTAAAGCAGTAGGAGAGCCCGGAGTCAGTGGGGTTTGTTGTGATCAGTTGACCACTTCCCAGTAGGTATCTCTGCAGTCGCTGAGAATTACTAAACACCATTTCAAGGAATATAGGTAATTCAGTCAACCAAAAAACCAAACAGAATAACCCCAGCATAAAATACATTTTAAAAAACCCTACTGGCATTTGAAAAGTAGAAATCTGTCGAGCCTGCTTTGAATCATTCCCAGCGTACTTAGCTAAGTAAAAAACAGACAGACAAAATTTCTTAGTGTGCCCATGACTGAAAAAACAGATATTTCTGCAGCCACTGAAACGCTTTTGAGATAGACAAATGACACAGCTGGCTTTTTTTTTCCCCAATACTTAGAACATATCACACCTCTCACGCAAGTATGTCACAACAATTTAGAGAGTAAATAAGAAAATGCTACTCGATATGACAATTCAGAGAAGACACTACAATGGAAGAACTTCCTTGCTGTCAGATAAAAGCGTGTCGGGCTTGCCCTGCATCGAGGCTGGCTCTCTGTGGCCTGAGTATGAATTTTGTGTCTAGGAAAAAACCCTGCCAGATCTTCTCATGGTTTTTCATGATGAATTGAAGCTGGCTGATAACAGCCAGGATGAACAGCTGAGGAGCATTCAGGTACAGCTCACGCAATTCTCGGGTTGTTGCCTTTTCACTTAGAGTTCCTGGTGCGTCATCAAAAAAAAAAAAATCTGTTAAAAATTCTCAGCAGGACTTTCGCAGCCACTATTGACAAGCAAATGCATGTACGTATGTCCAGGCAGACGTCACCCACTTTTCTAAAATCCCAGTGCATGCAAAACTGAATGAACAGTTCATATTTTATCATTATTGCACTTCTAAGACAATCCTCGGCTACCTCTATAAAGAATGATAGGACAGGCAGGGGATAGATAGCTGCAGGGGATCCTGTGCCTGTTGACTGCCAAAGCTGCTTACTACTTAACAACTGATCAACTGGCCCCCAAGGCAACAGCTTAACAAGCCCCAGTAGAAGTGGACTCGAGATTTCTTCCTCAGCAAAGAAAATGAAACCATTTACCAGGTATGACCAATATCTAGAAATCAAAGGTAGCTGCACCAACAACACTTCAGCTCCACAGCTCTTTAGAAACAGCAAGGTATTTTCAGTCTGAAGTCCTAAAGTCGAGCACGGCTTAATAATTGTGCAATAAGAGAGGGGCGATGTGGTCTGGGGCCGCTTTTCAAAGACTGAGCTTGGTTTGTTGAGCCTTGCACACTCACTTACCAGCATTGCTGGCGAGGAGGGATGCTCGTGGATGCTTAGGGGCGATACCGTGTCCTGCGTGTCTGTGTGAGAGAGAGAAAGAGAGAGCTTCAGTACCGAAATGCAATTCCTCTGGGATGAGATGTGGCAGCTGTTTACCAGCACAAAGCAATTCTGTACAGCAGTTTCGGAGAGGAAATGAAGAATACCGTACTCGGCTAAAACTACAGGAGGGATTTTAGGAAGGCAGAATTTAATTACCCAAGCTGGAATTTGGCCAGGACACCAGGGCTCACACCTCTACTCTCGTGAAAAGTGCCAGGGGGTCTTTAATAGTAACAAACAGTCAAGATTTTAGGGTTAGCATTTCACCTGAGCCTTCAGTAACCTTTTGTTCCTTAACAGTGTGTTAACAAAACTTTATCCAAAAGTCCTTGGTTTTGCAGCTGAAGAACAGCTTTTCTTGTGAAGTTTCTGTTTATCTCAGGATCATTTAGAAAAAGCCACCTTGTAACCAGGTCCACTGCAGGAAATGAAAGGGATATTTGCTGTTTTCAGGCAGGGTAGACCATAGAGACTGCCACCTAATATATCCAGATTAGCTGAATCAGCTCCATAACCTACCAATAACCTGACACATTTCCTAAAGCACCCGTACTCTAGCTCTTCCATCCCTCGAGACATCAATGTTGTTCTTAGGAGATACTGAAATTTATTTTTTAGCAATTTTTCAAAAGGAAACTTGAAGCTGGAGGGAGGGTTGGCATTTTTCAATCGGTTTCAATTTTTGTTCACTCTTTTATAGTTTTAATCCTGCAGCCGTCCGGAGAGGTGCAAAGAAAACCTGCAAGGACAAACCTTATTTGAAAATTGGAGTGCCCTGTTGACAACTCACCTTCCTGCACACAGATTTATTAACACATGTCACTTGGAGTATTTAACGAGACTTGTTGTGTGGGTGACTGGGCGAGTATTCTCCACTTCCAATTTCCCCTCTGTTTTCCTTTCTGCCATTTCTTCCTTAACCATATTCTCCAACTTAATCTTGAAGCTTTTTTAATGTCGTTTGATTAATTCCTCCAACTGTTAATTTCTAGATCATTACTCATCTTCTCCCTTTATGAATATACTAAAGAACAACAAGGCAGCAGACTGCTGAAGCCACCCTGTATAACGTTAACCGGAGTCACATTATTTCTTTGTATTTTCTACTTGTAATAGACTCATTACGCTTGGATTGGTACAAGAACTGCTTTCTGCTCTGTGCCTCTGCATCACCCTCTGTAGAAGGGCTCACAAACGTTTTTACAATGACAAAATTACTGCTATTAATGAACAAGATTTCAGCTCTGGAAGCCTCTTAAATGTCCAGACACTTTGGCATTTACAAAAAATTCTTGAAAGAAGTGAGCGTTCCAAAACGCTGGCTAACACTAAAACGTTTGTGACAACTTCTAAGATCAGAATCCTCAAGAGAAAATCATATAACCCTGAAGTCCTAAGGTTTTGGGAGAACTATATCAGACCTTCAGAGGCAGCTTTTTGGGTTTACCATCAAGCTCCAGGTTTTCTCAGGTATGTTCAAGCCTATACATTGTCACCAAGTTTGCAAATGATAATAGGCTATATAATAGAGCAGTCTCAATACGTAGAGAACTGTATGGAGGGTGTTTAGGACTTATCTCCATGGGTTCCAATAAGTAGAAACTGAGCATCAAAGCTAGAAACTAGTGTAGTGTCATATCCAAGATCACATTCAACCCATAAGAACACGGATGACATGTGCTGCACCATGCCATGATCTCCGTGCAAGAGAAAGGAACAAAACAGGGTAGATTCACTCAACGAAGAGATAAACAAAAAACTTGAACTCGAAATTCTAGGCATGACTGCTCTTGCGCTGCTGCAGCAGCATGTGAAATGTGAGCTCCACGTCTGCCAGCACCAAGAGGATTTCAATATCACAAGTCCTAATGATTTCTATTGCCTTATTGTAGCATCCTCTGAAAGAGAACACAGGACTGGATCAATGTAGTCATTGACTGACCCAGTGTATGGGTAACTGATGCACGTTAATACAGTCTGCAGTCAACCAGACTGTTTCTCAGAATTACAGCTAAAAGTATAACAATGCAATCTTCACTTTAACCTGAGCAATAGCTGAATTGACTTTTCCAGCTCTGTTTTCAAGTAGACTCTGCCAGCTCCATTGCCAGGCAGTGTTGCAAGCCCCCAAGCACCCTCTCTGCAAAAAAGTGGAGTATTGTTAGGTGAATTAACCCTCAAACACAAACCATCATAGTGAACATCTGCAGCATTTAGAAGTACTTTTTGCTTCTTAAATATCTCTGCAGAGCATAGTGATCTATAGGTGCTTTATATATACTCTTAAAAACCTCGCAGGAGATGGCGGGAGGTAAGAATCAATATTCTCATTTTATAGATGAGCAGCCAGATTAAACAGCATACCAAAGGTTACTTCAATTCTTGCACCACATGTTCATAAACTGGAATCTTATTCCAGTATGTATACAGGATTTTCTCCTAAGCTACAAAACTCGTCTTTCTCTCAACCACAACGAACTTGCCTGTAGCATATAACCATTCTGCAACTTTACAGCTTCCTTTTTTTCATCTGTTTGTTTGTTTTACTGACCCAGTATCACCTCTGTAACACAAAAAGCCCAGACAAACCATCAAGCGCTGCTTTCTGACATAGCAGAGCAAGGGGATTAGAGAATAACTGTTCAGCCTGTAAAATTAAATTACATATACTGTGCACCTCATCCCCCATTTTATGTGCCGCAGAAGAGATCTTGTCAGTGCAGCCGAGGTCTGAACCAGGTCCTAGGTGTTACGCTGTTTATTTCAACAGAAAAGTGACCAGAAGGAGGAAATCCCTGTGACCAATAAAATTAACACCCTAGTTCACTAGTACCCAGAGGCCAGTGGCACGCCATGGGCTTTAGATATTTGGAGGGATGAATACCTAGCAACCAATAATTCATCCAGCCAAGATAACTATCCAGAGTAAATAGAGTCCCAAATACAAAGTTTTTCACAAGGAATTAAGCCCTGCACGTCTTCTTTCCAAGCGTTCATCTTAAACTTTGATTAGTTTGGTGTTTGGTCTATTTTTTTTTTCCCACAGAAAACAAAAATTAATTCTGTGCCAGAGGTGTATTTTTAAAGATAAATAAGAGGAAATTTACAGAGTGAGTTTAACCTTTCAAGATCCAGAATTTTAGAAAACAGGATTGCAAATTGTTCTTCCGTGCGATCAAGTTGAATTCTTGGATGTTACTTTGACTGGAAAAGGTTTGGGTTGGAAAAACTTCCTGTCTTATGAATTGAGACAGTAAACTGGCAGGTTAATGTGAAATGTGACGACCCATAATAGAACTGCTCAGAAAATTACTCGTTTAGAGTTTCTTCTTTTGTATACATCTTCTATATTGATTGATGACATAATTTGGAAACGAATTAACAGGTAAATATCTCAAAATAATGTGAAATATTTGAGAAATTCTTTTGGATCCTTGGAATTGTTTCTCCTTAGTTTTTCTTTATGGAAACAGGTAATTTGAATTTTACCATCAGAAAACAAACTGATCATGAAAGTCATTTCTACCTCTTAATTTAGTCAGCATGGACTGAATTTAAAGCAGAAGGACCATGACTTTTTGATGTCACACAAAGTCTACCATGTTTTAGCAAGAATATGAGACATAACTGTGACTTCATAGAAATAATAATAATAATAATAATGAAATCTTTCTCTGTGTTAAACTCTTTAGATACAGTCATCACAACTTTTTAAGGAATCATGTTTCCACATAGGCACTGTTAGACAGAGATTTACCAGGTAACACTCTACACATGGTACAAACTTCAGCTCTATTTTTTCTAAGGAATGCTGAGAAATAATTTATTATTATCTTAGCTATAGAAGCTTTTATTTCTTAACAAAGTCTTCTCACAGCCCTTAATTTTCTACTTGATGTAAGTTCAGGAATTCTTGGTAACCGCTTCCCAATTATTAGAAGCTCAAATGAGACAAAGCTCTATCACACCTATCAAATTGTGGTATCTATAGAATTGTGATATCTATAGAATTGTGATATCTAAAATACAGCTAAAAGTCACAGATGTAAAATTCAATATCTAATAATTTATAGCTATGTTTGCTTCTCTATCTTCTTTCACAATGACAAAATTCCAAAATACCTGTTGTTAAGTAGACTAGACAGATTCGTTGAAAACTTTTTAATTCTAGCCACTAAAAATAGTTCATGAATATTTTCATGTCTAGGACTACCACCAATTTTTCTTTTCCAGTGAATTCTGCTTAACATCATGGGTCAATCAAGTGTTTTGGTCTCAGGAGGAAGTGGAAGAAATCACTTGAAAATGGCTGGAAAAAAAAAATCTTAGCTCCAGAAGGAGTTTTGAAAAGGTGGACTCAAGGTCACTAAAGTGCTAAATGCTGTTCCCAACTCTTGCCAATCCCTTGGTGATCCCGTTCATACAGCAAGTTGATTAGAGCAAGCAGAGCTGACTGCCTTAAAGATGCCTTGTAATTGACCACAGTGCATCTGTTAGACTTGTAAAAATATGGTATATTTTATGGAAAGCCCTGGCATACTTGTTTACACAACTTGGAAGAGGAAGAACAGATGCTCAGTGCCTTAAAAGATATAAATACATCTGCTGTCGCATCAGTCATAAAGATGCATAAACTCATTTTTTTTTAAATCAATTTCCCCTAAAGGTCTGGAGAGCTGTGCAACTTTTATGTCTAATCGAAGGAGATGTATATCACAAAACTATTTTTCAGAACAGAATTTAGCCACACAGCAGGAGCATTCCCGAGTTGGGTTCGTCCCGTTTAGTTAAGCCTGTCTACATGAAGCACGACAATCAATGACTGTCAGAGAGTTTTGGAGGTGACTCTGCTATCTAAAGAACAAATACTACTATTGACCTGAATCCCAATAAACTGACATTATTATGTGCCAACCACTCATTTTTATATTAATAATAACCTAATACATGTAGAATTGATTATAAAAGCTAAATGCTCTTAGGATCTCCTATGCTGAAATTAAGCTTGACAGACTCCTAGGAAAGCTAAACGAACTGTGTAGGGTTGTTGAGCTCTATTTAGACTGGGGATCCTGGGGAAAAATAAACCCAAAAAAAAAAAGGAAGTGAAGATTTTAAGGTTTTGAAGTAGGTCTTCCAAAAAGATCATCCCATTTGTTAAAACGCCTCCTAGATTCCTTAGTTAGAAAGAGGTTTCTTTTCATATTTCTCTTTTTCTTACCAATATATTTATTAACTTGACATATTCGGAGCCAGTTCAGAACATTCCGACCTCGCAATCATCTGACCATGCTAAGTCACCGACTTTAACACCAACTTACCTTCCTGTTTAAATTCACAGGTGCTGGGGTTTTTTACATCTGTAGGTCACCAAAGCTGAAATCATGTACAGGAGATTGTTAGAATACAAAAGGTAAAATTTTTTAACTACAATAACATAATACGTAATAATATATTTTTTTTCTCAGGAGGGAACAAGTACTTTTTTTTTTACATGCATTCATATACCCATTTCCTAGACAAAAAATGTATATAGCTTTCAACAATAATTTCGGATTTTTGACACTAATAACTTCAGCATTTTTGTAATAATTTCCAAATTTTTGCTCTGTAAGCTTTCAAAATATATTAAGATAATCAAAATACAGGAAAATTCATTTTTTACCAAAACTGTACCTGTACAAAGAAAATTGTGGTTTAACTAATCGGAGTCACTGGGATGTACCACGTGAAAATCTAGGTGTTTTACCAAAAGAATAACTTAACACTACTGCATTTTGTAAATACTAATTTGAATTTAACAGTAATTCAGTAAAATTATTTACCCTGCTTTGTAGAATAAATGTTTGAAAAAGAACAGAGTCAAACCTCTATTTCAAGCCAAAGTTGTGACTGACTTGCTGTAAAAATAATACAACAGAGCTCTTGCCTCATTGGGTGAATAAGCAAAACAGAATGTGGGCTGGAAACCAAGCTCATTTTTATAACTTTGCCAGAATCGCCTTATTTTGAGTCTTAGCATGAAAGACAATTCGATACTTTCCCTTTTAACACTATTAAAAATCACATCAAGAGGACTGCAAAAGTTTGGGGAATAACTCCATAACATTTGTACCTGTGCAAACTGTACCTTTCCATTCTTACCGAGAGCTTCTGTATTTCTACAGATTTCTTTGCAATAAGATTACAAAGGCTATGAAGTCACCGCGAGCTTTGCAATTTGTATGAATTTCTTAGAAAAATATCAGCCGAATGCATGAATTACTTGGTGGAATTCCACGGCTGCTTATGCAGAAGGCCAGACTGGATGACCATAATATAGTCCCTGTTGGTCTTCAAATCCATGAGTCAATTAATATATGAATCTGATATAATTTAGAGGCTTGTTTTCATGGATCCACTTGAGATTAAATATAAATGGCTAAGCTTTAATTATTTTAACATCTGATATTTGTCAGGCAAATTACTTCAAAATCAAACCATGACTTCCCATCCTGGTGAAAACATTTAATTACACTAACTGCTAGTAAAATTAGTTCAATCTGGTCTCAAACGCTTTTGGCTAGTGTTAAACAGTGACATGTGTGTTTATCATCCTTCTGGGTCCTACTGCTCAGTAACATTTATCGGTTCCACCCAGGAAAATGTTCAAGACCTCACCTGCAACAGAGGGAAGGAAAATCAGGTACCTCTACCTTGCAATCTGGTAAAGGTTTCCAAAGAGCTGAAAAGTAAGAAATACCAAAATTATGAATGTGGAAAACTTTTCAGAAGAGCTAAAACCATGAATTTTTGTATAAGCTCGAGAACTTTGGGCAAAAGGCCTCGAAAGAATACCTCCAGGTCAATAAAGCATTTGCAGTGACAAGATACCTGCAAAGGCAGCTATTCCCTTCCAGTAGCAGGCAGCAACGCTTGAGCACACAAACAACTGAAAGTCTTCTGGTCATGGACAGATCACTTTTCTGCTGAGGACCTGACAATATTTCTATATCACAATTCATGTGGAGAGGATGTTAAGACTGTGAAAAATAGGTTTACAGGCATCCTTCAGTCTACTTCACTTGCTGGATCTGCAAATGTCTTCAATAAAATTCTTTCACATTGCAAAAATATTTTGGGAAGTGAACTGACAGCGAGCTAAGCCAAGAAACAGAGTCAATTCTCTGCTTAGAGGCAGTTTATTGCTCAAAAATGAAAAGTTTAGTGTTAGCTTTCACTTACAGTTATTAATAAGAGCGTGACCCTCATAGGCAGAGGTAGCAATATCACTTTCATTGGGTCATACTGCACATTTTCTTCATGACAGTAAAAAAAAAAAAAAAAATCCCCTGGAATCACTCTAGCACTGCAATATCTGGGAGTAATATGGTGAAATTTGGCAGAAAATAACATCCAGCCAAATAACCTGTCACAGAACACCATGACAAGAAACACGTTTGATTTCAACATCATTGCATCTTTGAAAAATCCCACATCCTGAATGCATAACTCATTCTTGCACTCTGAATTTCACTTGTGTTGGAAGGTAGTCTGCTAAAACCTGATTTAAATGCAAAAACTGATAAAAAATAGTATTGTTGCTCTAACATGAATTCTACAAATCCCAACCCTGCTCGAAATCCAACACCAAAGGTAGTCTGCTAAAACCTGATTTAAATGCAAAAACTGATAAAAAATAGTATTGTTGCTCTAACATGAAGAATTCTACAAATCCCAACCCTGCTCGAAACCCAACACCACCTGAGCCGCTGACTCAAAGTCTGGACAAGATTTTGTGAGACAGCTGAGCTAATTTATACCTGTGTAGAGCAAAATTAAACACGAATATTTTAATATTGCAGAAAAACCCACTCGTTGTGTTTGTCCAAAGATTTTAAGGATATATTAAAATGTATAAATGTAGAGTTAAGGTTGCATAAGTTGCCTTACCTTGAGAACTTCTCTCTGCTCAGTTTTGAGCAGAAGCTGCTCCTAAAAGATTGTGTTTTCTTTCTAGGACAGTACTCTGGGAAGGGTAGAAAGGTGTATTCAAATGAAAAATGCACTTCAGGCTGGTAGTTCTGATCTCCTTTAATCTTCCTCTCTTGATTAACAGTAAAGGCTTCTGTGAAGGACAATTGACGTGGTGCAATGGGTCGTTTTCTGGTCTCAACCTTGGCAGTGTAATCAGAGGCATGGCATGCTTAATGGAGGTCAGTTAATGCAAAGATTAAAATTAACTAGAAGTCAATAAGGGAATAATAAAGGAAAATGATCACCCTGTTGCTCCTGCTTTGTAAGAGTAAACCTTACATTTTAGGCCAGTAGTAAAAAAAAAGAAAAAATATATAAAATTTTAGTCACAAGTGATCTAAAAGGCCTTCATAAGCCCTCCAGCAAACAATTTAACGATTTCAGGTACCCTTTAAACTAAGTGGCCAATCACTGTTAAATCCTTTGGTATTCATTGTAATAACATTGATCACGATGAACTCTTTTGGTATTAATGTGGATGTAATATATACCTTTTTAATTATAGAACAAGAAAATCCAATTACCCCTTTGCCTCATCAAAGTTCTTTGCTGGCTGCGACTATTTAAACATACATTATGAAACATTCAGCCTGAAAGAGAGTTTTGTGCAAAGCGCGGGCCAAATCCTGCCTGACGCTGACCACACTCCACCCACAGGAATTGCAGGGGAAAGCACCTCTGTGGAGATGCACAGATCTTGGCAGCATCTGGCCTTGATAGCACAGGGAAAGGTAAAGGACGTAAGGATGAGATTCAGGAAGATCATGATTCAAAAAACAAAGCATTTGCTTAGCTAACGGAGTACGAACAATTAACGTGATTAGCAACTGGGACACAATTTACTCGATGGAAATGGGAATTAAAAACAATGAGCGGAGCAAACTGACTTGGTTTTATTCCATGTGCTGTCGGCCAAACTCTCCACGTTTTTGGACCTGTCTTGGGGAAATAAAGATGTGTTCCAGCCTAGAGTCACCTGGGAGCAGAAGTTGGTGTCCTCAGATGCCACCAGCCTGCGTTGCAGCCAAACAGCTCAGGTGAACAGACACGTGGTCTTTCCTAAGTGGATGAGATCTGCTCCCCACTCACTGCACCGTGTGAGCAGGGACCATTCACTATGAGTAAGACAACCAGAATTTCTCTCTCCATCAATAACCGGAAAGAATTATCCAGAGGAGAGGAATAGCTTCCTCAAGAGATCAAACCCGGCTTGCTTATTTAGTTCCTGCTTTGGGAAAATTCCAACAAGCTGAACATAGAGTTCAAAATTTAACAAAAGGAAAAAAAAAAAAAGGTTCTCGAATTAAGTAGACCTTTCAGAGCTGATTTTCTGCTGTAAATACAGCAAGCTTCACAAATATATAATTACATAGCGTATCAGTCAGATTCCAATAAGCAGTGGGAGTCAATCTTTTTGAAATACAAGATCAGCCCACGCCCAGTGATTACGCTTGATTAGTTAATCAAAAATATGGGGGGGTTGCTCTAATATATTTATTAACGTTCCTTCCGAGCAACTGGCCAACCAAACCCCATGTCAGAAATTTCATTTCTTTTATACTTTTCTTTGGCCACCCTGACAGTTCAGTCCCATGGAAACAATATTTGCCGAAGCAGCGCCAAGAGAACTTCGTAAGGTCGCTGAGAACGCAAAATATTGCAGGAACCCGCTGTTGGAGGGAAACTATTAGGTGTTTTCTCTTCTTCCAGCTGCAAACTACCACAAAATCACACACAAAAGAAAATTTTAATGACACCTCCACTAGATTAAACTAGGCAGAGCTGTCCCAAACGGCAAGCTATAACCGAGGTAGCAACGCGCACTGCTCGCAGGTAGGTAGGGATCAGGGGAGTTATGTACTACTACGATATATAAATATACTTAAACAACACATGCTTTTACAGCAAAATGGCACTGTAATCATGTCAGACTGTAATTTGTAAGATATCACTGAGCATTTACGAGATAATTGCCCGATTTCTACAGCTCTGTTGCAACCAGAACCTGTTAATCTCAAAAGTAGCATTCAGGAAGAACAATACCAAATTTTCACAATGCTTCATTGCTACA
Source organism: Apaloderma vittatum (assembly GCF_000703405.1). Taxonomy (NCBI): domain Eukaryota; kingdom Metazoa; phylum Chordata; class Aves; order Trogoniformes; family Trogonidae; genus Apaloderma; species Apaloderma vittatum. Next base: position 37,531 of record NW_009734503.1, on the reverse strand, counting down.
TGAGACAGTATAGGATTAATAAAGATATTTTCAGTGTATTAAATATTGCTCTTTCTTTAAAAATTACATGATAAAACTCTTTCTTAAACATTATTTGAATAAAGCCTTATTACTCACAGTCCAAAGAAGTTCATTAGGAGAAGATCACTTTGGAAAGCATTCAACTAACTAGCCTTTCTTCTCAGCAGTGAATTACATTAGCTACTTCCTAGTTATTTAAATCTTGAAATAAAAGATGTAAACGCTACAGTGACATCTTAAGATCATTGGTAAGGCAGGTCTTGCATGCACAAAAATGCCCAGCTGCTCCGGAGATAAAACAGATTGATAATTAGTTGCAAAATGTAACATTTCATCAGGAATATTTTGAATAATCCAATTTATCTTTGTCAGATATGCGGCACATATTTCTTTTTCCTTCGGAGGCTCTTTGTTCTTTAACATAATATTATAATCTCAGCCTCCTAATTAAAGTCGGACCTGCCTTGATGTCACGCCGCGGATCGGAGGCTGACGGCACTGCGCGGGGAGAAGGTGCCTGCCCTAAGCCACACGCCACCGCTGGCTCCCGCTGCCTCCCACCACCCCACCGAGGCTGTCACTGGTTTGACAGGGGG
>NW_009734503.1:11312-36554 GCF_000703405.1 Apaloderma vittatum | reverse complement strand
GAGACTCCACACCCTTTCTGTGCAGCCTGAGCCAGGGCTCCGGCACTTGCACAGGGAAAAATCTTTTCCTAATGTTTTTGTGGAACCTCTTGTGCTCCAGCTTGTACCCATTGCCCCTTGTCCTGTCATTGGACATCCCTGAGAAGAGCCTGGCTCCGTCCTCCTGACACTCACTCTTTACATATTTATAAACATTGATGAGGTCACCCCTCAGCCTCCTCTTCTCCAAGCTGCAGAGCCCCAGCTCCTTCAGCCTTTCCTCCCCAGGGAGATGTTCCATCCCTCCATCATCCCTGGGGCTGCGCTGGACTCTCTCCAGCAGTTCCCTGTCTCTCTGGAGCTGAGGGGCCCAGAACTGGACACAAGATTCCAGATGTGGCCTCACCCTGCAGAGCAGAGGGGCAGGAGGACCTCTCTCAACAAAGCAGTGTTTGGAGGGGTGAGGGCTGCCAGCTTTGCCGGCAGGGAGGATAGAAGGAGCTGTTGAGGAGGGTGAGAGCAGGTAGAGAGGGGCAGGAGGGGATGTAAAAGCACCTGATCAAGCCATCTCCATTAGTTCTTTCAATGCCACCTCCACCAGATCTTCTGATGTCACCTCTAACTTCCAACAACACCTACACTGGTTCTTCCAATGTCACCTTCATGGGTTCTTCTGATGTCATCTCCACCAGTTCCACCAAAGCCATCTGCACTGGTTCCTCCAATACCCTCTGCACTGGTTCCATCTACACCATCTCACCCTAACCCTTGACACATCACCACCAGTTTCCCCATGGCACTAGGCACACCTGGCCTCACGCGCTGGTATCAACGTTTTCTGCTGTAACTTCATGCTTTGCCTGTTGGAAAAGGGGGATTCTGTGTTTGCAGGGCTTGAAGGAACTCTTTAACATCCTTGCTGGGAACAGTGGTGCTCTTCACAGGAGCACAGCATCTTCAACAATGGGCAGCAGCTGGATGAGCCCATGGCAAACACCATGACAGAAAGGAGGTTAAACAATCTCTCCATGTACCTGGTACCCCACTCTGCAGCGGTCCTTCTGCCTGAGAGAAGGCTGCTGTCTTGGGAACACCTCAAGATCATCTTAGCTCTGCTGCAATCGTGCTAAAACACGTGCTGTCCTTCACAGCTCTGAGCTTTCTCTCTGATGCAGATAAGGGTATTCCTTAAGCAAATGCTGCTTTTCAATTCACACCGCTTGTGGGCCAGGTTTACTACTGAGGTATCAAAACTACCAAAAGAGCTGCTCTTGCTGAGCTGCCCAGTGCCTTTGGGACAGTCCTGCCCAGCGCAGCCCCATTTGCCAGCCTAGATGGGCAGCGCTGCTCTATCAGAGAACAACTTATGAAAACAATTAAGAGTTTCCAGCCCAAGTTTTCTCAGAAGTACCTTAACCAAACATCTCACCTGGCAAAAGCAAGGCTGGGAGGTTTTCCATTAGCTCTTGCAACATCATGGCCCTGCTTCTTCTCCACCTTGCAATTTGAGTGCTTATTTACACCTGTGGGAAGTGGTGCAAAGTGTCAGCATGGCCGGGTCTTACACTGCCAAGAGCTGAAATAGTATTTGTGGTCTGCAACAACAATAGCTCATGCCCACCCCACGCACTTTAAGAAGTTCACCACTTTGTTTGCTATAACTCTTGTAATTCATTAAACAAGCACTTGGTCACGTGTGGTGCTTTGACTTTTTTTAACTTCAGCCGGTATTTATGAAAAAAAATTAATTTGAGCACCTAGATTAAAGTTTCATGCTAGCTCTTTGCCAAACTATCTTCAATAAGAGATGGAAGTGATGTAGTCTTATCAGACTGCACCTCTGATATGATAATGATATCTGTACCGCCCAGAAAGTAGGTCACAGTCACAGTAATTCTTCATAGCAGTTTTTGTAACCTACTCAGGGACTACAAGGCCAGCTATTTTAAAGATAATTCTGAATTTCTTTAATAAGATTTTATTGGATTCAGATAATTGATCCGATTATTGAAACCTGGGGAAAGTGCTATTGACCTGAATATATACATCAGTAATTCTCTTTTTTTTTTTTTTTTTAAACGAATTTAGGTCACTACAAATTTATTGCCTCTGCTTGATGCCGGGCAGGGTGCTCACTACAGGCCTGACAAGCAGACGCAGGTCCCGTACTCGCACGCTTCCCACGGTCCTGCACTGTGTCTGCATGTCCCTCCCAAGCAACGCGAATGACACCTTTCCCCTTTTCTCACAATGGGTGAGGGGACTTGAAGCACATGCGATCTGGTTTCCCTTTGACAATGAGAATCATGTCTTTTGCTAAAATTAAATCTCTTTTTTTCTTTTTTTCAGTAGGCAGCAGCAGACCTCCAAACCTCCGCTGTTGCCTGTCATCACACTTCTGGAACTCCAGCTATTTCTGACCGTTCAGTGCTAGACAACTCCAATTTTTTTCCCCACTTATTCTCTGTTTACTGTCCACACCATCATCTCTAAGACTTTTCTCCATAAACATCGAAATATTTGTTTCTGCAGAACCAAGCAGCCCTCCCACGCTCCTCTTGGAGAAGGAGAACCACAGCTTGGAATTCGTTTCTAATTACACCTCCTTCTTGTTGGATTCCTGCCTTGATGCCCAGCCTACTGCAGCCTGGTTAGGAGGAGACATTAACTCCACCCCACGGGTCTTGTGAGGTGACGGGAGGTGTTGCAGAGCAGATGGTCCATGGTGATCCATCCTGTCCTGGCTGGGTGGAAAAGGACTGTCCTCCCTTTCCTTATTTTCTTGCTTCTGCGTGGCCTCACACACAGAGAAAGGCTTTACCTATGAGGGAAAAAAAAGAAAACAAAGGAAAAATTGACATTTCTCCACTTCTTGCAGTTTCTCAAGTCTCAGTTGAGGGTGGCCCGGCTGCTCTGATTGCCTGGGTATGCCCCGCTGCCTGGGCTATTGCTCACCCTATTTCCTTGCTTTAATGCAGTGCACTTGATTAGATCTCACACACCAGACACAGCAGCGATGGGGCTGATGGAAATACGCACGGAGACAGCAAGCTGGAACAGCCTCATTCCCTCTGGTCATAACACAATGTTACCGAAATTATTTGTACAGCCGTGTGGCAGGCCTGCCTCTATCATCCCGGATCAGTTCCTGATGACTGACCCTTCGGCAGAAGCGGCGCGTTGCATTCAGGAGGAGTTAGGAAAAAAAAAAAAGTGACAATTTGTTTTATTTATTTTTTTTAAGCTCCTCAGCTCTATAGTTCCAAAACAAAACTTCTCGTTAACCTTAATATTCTCACTTGGCTATTCAGAGTATTTTTTCTTTTCATTTATATTTATTCTCTTTATTTCACCAGGTTTTTTTATTTTGTATAAACTCCAAGACTCTTGCTACTTTAAGCATTTTTTCCTCAGGTACTTTCTATCCCAAAGAAAAAGTCTTTCTCCAAATACTACAATCCTTGCCTGTTAGCAGCTCTAAATCAGTGGCAGAAGACACCCTTCCTTCTTCATCCAACCTCTTTGAATCACTTGAACCTCCGAAACAATAGGAAGGCTTTGTCTATATGAACACTGAAAGCTATAAAGCATTAATGTCCAAGTTTAAAATAAGGGCAACTATCAAGATTTATATTTCAAACCATCGGATGACACCTTCTAAGGTGTGGTCTTCAATGGTCTCTCAGACTGGTCAGGAGCTTCTCTTTCAGCAGCACGTGGTGGTGGAGGAAATCTTCACATGGGATTCATGTACCTGAGCAGGAGATGACAAGTCCAACCCACGGAGACCAGATGGTGACACGAGCACTGAGCCAAAGCCAGCCTGAGCTTGTAGCCTTGAAGGTCTACCAGAGCCTTACTCTGGTCCTTGACAACCAACCTACTCGGCTGTGCTTTGCTGTGATTTATTTTTTTTTCCCTTTGTTGCTGATTTTATTTCTCTTTGCGTTGTTGTGGAATTACATGCTCTAATTACGTAAATAAACAGCCAGAAACCAAATCAAACCTCTGGGAGTCCTGAGGGGTTTCCCTTCCCTGCAGACACGCTGTCCATTTTCAGGTTCCCGCTATCTTTGCTTTTCTACTTTTTAATTTTTTTTCCTTCTTCTCGTGCTGCCTAGAGGGGAGAATTTGTCACTAAGCGAGAGCAAGTCTCTCAAACTTCTGAGAAAATCATAAACAAGCTGCAGTCCCTTATGAAAGCAAAGAAAACAAATGTGTGAAAGGCAAAATCAACTATCTTTAATTTATTTATCATTGAAAAGCTAATTGCATTCCTTCTTAGAAGCATCAAAAAGAGCCTCAAAGTGTTGCAAAACACATGAGCGTTTAGGCCATCCCTTGGGATTGTCCCAGTAGGCTCCTGCTACTCTCTAGCTGATGCTGAAGGAGACAGCTCGACCCTACAGGCTTCATCCCCAAAAAAATTCCCTGGCTGGGGTGCAGCTCCCCGTGTCCCTTAGGTCAGAGGGGCAGAAACTCTGTTCCTCTCTAATCTCTCATATTTTTTTTTAATTTTTTTTCCACAAGACACTGTTAGTTTAGATGTGAGAAAAGTCTTCATCATGAGGAGGTCTGAGATTTTTAAAAAACTCTTGAGGATTTAAATTTGCCCATGGAGGAGTCCTGTAGCATTCAACAGGTGCAGCTCCTGGAAGTCCCAAAATAAAAATATAATAAATTCTTGCAGACTTTCTCTAAAAAAGAAAAAAAAAGGAACTGAACAGAAATTATAATGTTACCAGGGATTTTTACAAAAAAAACCCAAATTTCTCCAACAAGATACAATCCTCGATTAAATTTTACAGTGTGGTATAAAAAGCTCTGTATAAAGGCTGTTATTTTCTGTTAATAATAAGGTTTTTCTTTGAGGCTCTTAGCTCAGCAGGCTTTTTCTCAGGCCTGATTTAAGACAGCCGGAGCTGAAGCTGAGCCAGCAAAGTCAATTTTTTCTGAAAGTCGAGTGAAACATCAGGTCGGAAGAAGAGTATTGACATCACCAGGATGACAATTTTCTGTTTCCCTATTCCAAGACATGGAGTTCGTGGAAACACAAAAGCTGGACCTTTCTGTGGCATCAATGAAGGAAGAAGTGGTGGTGAAAAAATATTAAATATATGCTGTACCAAAACAATACGTGATAAAACTAGAACATAAATTTTATTTTTCCTGGTTTGTCTATATATTATTTTGTAGGGGACTCAAAAGGAAGATATCTCTAAATCTCAAACTTGGGTTTTAATTTATTTTTGTTGATTCCTTCCAGCGAAATAATTGCAAGTACAGTTACTGTGTCTATAATCAATACCTTCATGCCAGGGTTAATGGCATATGTGATGACACAAAGACAGTCCCTCTCCAGAACAAAATTCTGACACTTAATGTTAATCATTTCTGAAGTCGTTTGGCTTTTTTTCCTCCAAATCAAAAGTAGGTGAGGAGCATGTTCTTCATATGCCCAACCATAAAGTGATGATTTGAGAGTGCTATAGGTTATCTGTGTATAACACAATCTTTCATCACAAGTTTACGCTGGCTGGGCTGCAACATTTTACACAAACTGTAAATGGTGTATAACTCAGCCACGCGCTGAGATGCGTCGTTGAGTTTGCAGATTAACAAATTAAACGAACGAATGGGGGAACAAGGGGAACACACCCCTATTTTACTGGATAGAAGCCATCATCCTCTCATAGACTGAAAAAATATGCCATTTTGCATCTGAAAACCACCGCTTCAGCAAATTCTCTGAGCACAAATAACAAAAAAAATCTCTAACATTGAGATGTCTCAGCAGTCCTCGTTCGAAAACCCTTCTTTTTTTCCTTTTACAAAAAAAGTTTCATGTTCTTCAGTAAAATTCTATTTTAACTCATCCATTTAAGAAACGGGGAAACAGCTTATCCTTTATGCCAGACGGAGCTGAGATGTCCACTTGCGATACACACTAAACTTGCAATCTTGAATTAATCGTAAAGCAAAAGCAAGTCGAAGGCGGCGCGAAGAGGAAAAAAGCATGAAAGAAAACACCACCTGAATTAAAGAACTCTTTCTCTGCAGCGGTTTGGTCAGCGGCTCTGACTGCCGTCAGGGGATAAATCAATGGGCAGGAGCTGCGGACAGCTATTTAAGTGTGAGCCCCGAACAGCTTAATTGGGGAAGTGTGTTAAAAGTTGAAGGCAGAGTCACGCTAAGGTCAGGGCGCGTGTGCAGACACGTGTACGTGTGCACTTGTACGTGGTCCTCAAGGAAGCCTCTTGCCCTGAATTCTTAGAGCCTGCAGTCACGACACACTTGTCTCTGTCCGTCAGTGAAGCTCCTAAATATCACCATTAGCTGACTTGCAGAACTTTCTCAAATAAAAGGGGGAAAAATGATGATGTGGAGGGGATTATAGAACTGGTTTTAAAGTTAAATTTTGGCATTTAAATCAAGCTGGGCCTGTTTTCTCCTTTGAAGATGGTGGTAGGTGGCACATCCAGCAACAGCTTCCAAAATCCTTGGAAAAGATTCAGGAAACACCGGGAAAGGACAATGCAATCCTGGGAAACACCTTCTTCTGTCCCAGCAGCTAACGCAGAATGAGATCACATCCCTTAGCTTTACCTCACCCAATGCAAATACTTCTCTCCAAAATTCTAATTGCTTGGTTTTTCAACCCATGACCCTCCAAACTTCTTGACCTCCGTGGCAGTGAGTCCCACACCCCATCTGCAAAAGGTCCATTTCTTGTCATCAGCCTGAGACGCGTGACCCACCACGTCCTTTGACCATTATTCCTGTATCAGCAGAAAGAGGGGAAAATTCTCCTCAACAATTTCCTGAGCGCTCTTCATTATTTGATAGCTCTCTGCCATCTTCATTCTTGTTAGCCACAAAATTCATCTTCCAAACCTGACAGGCTCTTGTCATGCACAAATCTAGCCTTCTGTCTAATCATTTCCATCAACCGCCTATGAACTTTTTATACTTTAGCTGTACCTTTTTTGAAATGGAAATGACTACAGCGTTCAAGGCAAAGGCACATCACCCCTTTATGTAACAGTATTCAAACGTTTCAGTACTATTTTTCTCTCCTCTATTTGCATACATCCTATGCTGTTGGTTTGCTTTTCCTCAGGGGTGCTGCACAGGGAAAATGGTTTCAAAGAAGGAAGCAGAACGCGATGCCCATGGGTTGGACTCAGTGGAGAGAAGTCATCTGGTTGATGACCTACAGTGCGTCATCTGTTTTCTCCATGGCCCAAAAGGTGATGGTGATATGAAGATTAAATCTCTTTAGTAAAGCAAGACCCCTCATACTGAGAACCGTAGGATACACATCACACGTCCTGAGAAGAGTAAGTTACTCTAGGTTACTTCAGCACTTACCTGGATGTCCTTGAAGGATTGTATCCAGGTTTGATACAGGAGGATTGAATCCAGGTGAGGATTGTAAGCAACGGCTGCATTATTTCTCAATTCGCGCTCAAGCGACTCCAACATCTGAATGAACGTGCTGTGCCGGGCGCTGCGAGAAACCATTTAGTCTGCTCAAAAACGTTAACTATATGGCATAAATAATACTTACTCTGCTTGTTGGGAGATCAGGCTAAACGTCTAGATCCATTTGCTTCCGAATGTTTAATAAAGGGACTTCAAAAGCTGTTTCTTTACTCATGAATGGAAGTGACAAAATGGTATTATTTTTCCAAATATTGGAACTTCAGTAATATATCACACTAATCTCCTAGCCACAAAGGTATTTTATAACTAAAGCAGGGTGTTTTTTATGGGTCAGATGTTGTTGTCCTACTGTACCACGGCTTGTATCCTCCAGATACAACACATGTTTGTTCTCTACTTAATTTTTAATGTATGAATTTGTTTTTATATTAAAATTCAATAAAATTTTAATTATAAACCACACTATATCACACTGAAGTATATATATCTATGGAGATGCACATCTGTGGTTTTACAACAGATGAGTGTATCTCTGCAAATATTTAAGATGCAGATTTTACCACTAAAACGAACGCATATCCAGCATGCTCATAGAGAAAAAACTTCAGGTAGGTCCAGGTTGAATGCATCTAAACTGTTCCTTGATCTCAGTGGGAGCAGAAAGTTGATAACTAGATACTGAATATTAGCAGGAACCAGGAATAAACAACAGAATAAGAGTCACAAGAAGCTGAGAGAAGTGGAGAACATTTAACACACTGAACTAACATCTCCACAAATGTGGTTTTATGGATCTGAAAACTTTCTGATTTGTTTGCGTGTTGCTTTTTTACTATGAAGATTGTGTTTTATCCTGTCTGCTCCGAACCAGAGATCTACTTTGTGTCCACTGGCAAGGGAAACACTTTTTTCTGTAGGTATCTCATGTAAAGGATTCACAGCGTATTTTGTGCAAGTGGCTCTTTGTCAGGGCTCTGAATATGCAGAAATCCTCTATTCCTTTTTGATTTGCAAATCAGAATTTGCTTTGCTGCCATTGACATGAATGAGCAGATGTATCTGCCATGTCTGTTTTACTCTTTATCTTACTTCCTATAAGCATTTCAGAGATGCAAGAGCAGAGTCTGACATACGCTTCAGAAGAAACCTGGGAGGGAAAGAAAATAAAAATGAAGGATCAAATTTAAAGGCTGGTGAGATTGTCAAGCAGCTATAAACCAAAAGTAGCCCCACTGAAAAAATAAACATGATAGGAGGAAAAGCGAGTCCTACGGAGAGTAACAATGAAGAATTTATCAGAGCAAAACTGTGTCAAAATGTTTCTTTCAGCTCAAACACTGGGGCTCCCAGTTTCACTGGTGCAGTTTTGGAGCGGCTCCTCTGGCGTCGATGCGGAGCTCCGGATTTGCACCAACGTAAGCGAGTGCTAAATCTGGATCCTGACAGCCAGGGAGGCAGCCCTGGGACATAGCATAAGTGCACACTGTCCCCCCAGCCTTCAGCACGGCCACCACGAGCCCCTTACGGTCCAAACCACACCTAGGCTTGAGGTCGGCAAAAATCCATCGTGGGTTTGGGACTCGGCCAGGAGCTTGGAAGTTCCTTTCTCAGCTCCTTTATCTCTCTTATCGGACAGTGGACTTTCGCTTTCTCAACTTACACTTTTCAAACGAGCATGCAGGATATTCAAATCCTCATCTGAATAATAAATACAAACAAATCCCCGTAAATTATCCAGAGGAGCCTACGAGAGCACGCTACAACTTGCTCCGCAGTACCTCGTGCACACCCAAACCCTTCAATTGGCATCTTACACTTTGTTGCACTAAGCGTTACCAGCGTTTTCTTTAAAGATATATAAAATCCAGTTCCTGAGATCCAGCTTATTTCCCTATTCATTGCCCACATCACAAGGTTGACCCACATCATTTTAAGCAAGAAGCTGAAATCTTCACCATACTCCACAGAGATTACATGTGATATTGTTTTAACTGTTTGCTGAACTCTTTCTACCGCTATTTGTCCTTAATTCTGAAATAAGGTGAATAAGTAATCACATTTCACCTGGGAGTATGAAATTCTAACAATAAGTTTTTAGTAATGAAACCATTTTTCGGGAGGGATAAGGGAGAAGTCTGAGAGCAAGGTCTGCAGGTTGTCTACATGTTTAAAATATTAATCAGTTGGCAACCTTTCTCCTCAGGAATAAAACAAAAAAAAAAGAAAAGGAGGGGAAAAAAAATATATGTTACATAGAGCTAATAACACTCACAACTTGAGAAACCGTAAGATGATCCTTCTCTCAGAAAAATCCATCACCGGTTTAACTCCTAAACCTGAGCTAGTTCTCAGGATTGCTTTCTTTTTTAAACAAATGGAATAGCTGTTGCGTTTTCTTAAAAGTGAGAAACGGCTGATGCTGATGGTTGGTTTCTGTCATAATTGCAGCAAGCTGTCATCAGCGAGAAATTACAGCTACGACCTCACGCTGGCAGAACTCCTGGGAAGTACAGCAAAAGAGTAAAATCTTCCACGTCAAACTTCTGCAGATGGTGCAGATTTATGCTCTCTATTAGACTCTGATACAACACGCTGTCTTTCACCTTTTTCTTATTAAAAAAAAAATAATAAAGCTATTATTAATAATCTCCTTGGCATTTACTGCTCTGTGATTCGCTTTTTAAAACGATGACTCTAACTGAAGTTTTTAACACCATAAATAAACTAAAACCTTTAGGCTTCAGGAACGTCAATGCTGTTTGTGAGGAGCTTTCCCTTTCTTCTTGCCTTTTGCTTCTCGCACAGAAAGCCTAAACACGTCGGCTTCTTAGACTTTCAAATATGACAGATCTATTTTTAAGCATCTATTTTCAGATGCTGAAATAACCTCCTTATTCGTATCTCTCTTTTTTTTTTTTAAAATATTTTTGGAAAAACTGCTATTACGTTCCCTTCATTCCCAGCCTTCCCAGCCAGCTTGTTTTCTGCTCGTCCTGCAGCCACAGGGAACTCTGAAAGTGCAATGCGAGCACATCAAGCCCAAAGTTCAGTCTCCTTCTGCCTTCATAGACTAAAGATAGCAAATCAGGGGTTGTCCCAGTACTTAGTCCTTTGTGAATCCCTGTGCTATAGATGCCACTGTTTCGTAAACCATTGTTTTTGTATTTCTTTTGCTTATAAGAATGAAAACTTGTCCCTCAAAACCCTTTGTACTTCAATCTAACAGCCATGAAAACACAAATATTTCCATAATCCGAGTATGAATTAAAAGTCAAATTACTTTATGGATTTATTTATATTTGTATATAAGGGATTTCATCAAAACAGACCTCAAGAGCTGAAAAACATTCGTATTTTTTTCCTTAAACACAGTTTTTCTCTTTCAGCGTTAGGTTAACAGGTTCAACTTTGTAAAGTTGAAAGGGGGAAGGGAACTATACTCTATGAATTTAATGAACATGCTTTCTGTGGTAAAGGGCATTGAAATGCACGTGAAAGAAGTGCAAACACATTACAAGACCGTTTTACTGGAAGTGCTCTTCTCAGAGTAATCTGGGCAAGCATGGAGGTGAGATTTTTGCATGTGGCTGTGCCTTATATCCCAGTCCAATCCAGTGGTGATGCACCTAAAAGAGTTGGGTCCCAGTTCCACAGGGACTGAGCAGCCCAATACGATTTTAATCAGGGCTTTGTGGTGAGTTTGTTGCACTTTTTTTTTGCCTTTTCTTTTTTTCCCGATAGCTCGCCTTTGACATTTGGGGGAATCTAGTCTTTTTACTGATTAAAATTTGGGATTCTGCAAAAAAAAAGTGACCTTTTGATGCAGTCTACAAAGTACTCCCACTAAACAGGCAATAAGTGAATCTAATAGACACCCCAACCCACGCCAAGTCCCATAAAATCAGGGTGTGAAGCATAAGGGAGAGAGGGATTCATATTAATAATTCATTCCAAGCAACCCCCTGGAGCAGTTTTACTATGATATGCTATGCAGAATGCTTCAACACACTAATTAATATTTTCAAAGTGTTCCACGAGCCCCTTTTAAAAGCACTTTTGCCATTCATTGAGCATTCTGCATTTTAGAAAGGAAAGAGCAGTTCTGGCCCCCCAAACCTCCTGACGAACTGCCCTCCTCGACCTGCAAACACCAACACACCCACCAAACATCTCACATTCGCCAGATTCATAGCCTGGGCCTCCTTGCTCCTCAAATCCAAAATTAACCGGAATAAATTATGCTCCTTTTGCAATACATGTAATCGAAAATGCAGGTGACCTCGAGAGATATCTTGTAATTGCAGGGAAGAGTCCCCACCACACTCCCTCCTCTAGCTGACGTGGGAAGAAAAGCGCTGTAAATAACTTGGTATTGATGCAACACTAACTCCTTAAGCACATATCTATTGTTTCCCGCAATAAGTTAGACCGTACCTGCTACGTATTTACAAAACAGCTCGATTTCTTACTCCAATTAACAGGAAAATACAGGAAAATACAGCAAAGTTGTATTCAGTGATGAAAAAGCTGGAGTTTTGAGTAGCGGAATTAACCATGTGTTTTCACATCAGTAGAAAAATATATCTGGAGCAATAGCATAGCTCTCGTATTTTTAATAAATATCACACTTTTTGGAAAAGAAAAAAATAGGTAAGTATGATGCATGACCTGCTCAGGCTCCAAAATCATAACAAAAGAATTTCCATAGTCAAAATGAGGCAGAACATGCCACATGAGTGAACTCTGCCCAAATGATTGTTTCCTGGTTTGTACAAATAATCTCTGGTCTAATTAAGCGCTAAAGAATTCAACGAGTGAGTTGTTTTTAACCTCTGGCTTGCCAGGGAATTGTTTCATAAAGGTCAGGAAGGACCTTTTAAAAATATGACCCGAGTTTCAGCAAAAATTGACTGTTTTAACATGGAAAAAAAAAAGGAGAATTAAGCTGCCTGTGATGCCTAAGTGAGCAAGTTAAATATGCAGAAATTTCCCACGTCCATCTAAAACACAGGTCCTCCCCGTCCTTTGAAGATGCACTTTTTGCAGGCTATCTGCTCAGGGTTCACTGTATCTTATTTTGGGGCAAATGTCAGGGTTTGACCCAAAAGAGGCGCTGTCAGCCTGTCGCTAATACAGATTGCACGTTAAACTATCCTGACATTTAATGAAAAAGCATAAAAAAAAAATAAGATCATCCACCATGTAGATGGATTAGCTGCTGCTCAACGGGCTCCGCAGACGTGCAGCAATAAGCAGAGGAGGGACTGTGTGTTTCTCCACACAAATCTACGGCGGTTCTGCCAATGCAAATATTAATAATCAAGATAATCGTGTTGAATTTGGACACTCCCTTGAGAATGCCCTCTAACCCCAGCTTGGCAATTTTCGAAAGAAGTAATCTAGCACAGCTGGGAAACCTCTCTCTCTCCAAAGTGCCCCCATGGGTGCTGGGTGATGGCGAAGAACCAGACCCTGCAAGCACCCAGAAAGCCGCAGAAATAGTCAATGAGAAGCCAAGGGCAGATAGGGGCTGGAAACCAGTGCTCCCAGCTCCTGACCTGCCCCAAACCACCTCGCTTCCCATTATGTATATTATTATATATTCATCAGTATAGTCCCCATTATTTTTTATATATATATATTCACCATTATTGTATATTGACCAATATATCAGACAGCTCAATAAGAAGGGAAGAAGTGTTCTGCCTGCAGAGATCCTGACTCAGTATCAGTCCCTTTTCTTCTGTGCTGGTACCATTAGGATGTGCATTATGCTGGTAAATTTAAGATATGTGTTCAGCTGGGAAATTTGGGGGTTTTATTACACCGGTATCATTATTATGTGCATTTCACTGGGAAGCCCCTCTGCAAAGGGCTCATTTGGTGCACGAGGGAGCTAAAAATTTGTCCTTTTTGCCACTAGTGCTGTGGTTGCCTTGGATTTTTGCAACGCAGCAACTCATTGCTACCTTTTTTGTTTATTTGTTTTTAACGAGGAGCCATGCACGGTTCTGCAAGATTAAACCTGGCTCCGGCAACACTGGCCGGTCGGTGTGAGGACTGCTGGCTTGGAGGCTACGCTGAAGGCCCGAGGAGCTTCAAACTTGGTTCAGCTGCTGCCCTGGTGATGATACAACCCTTTTTTTTTTACATCAGTGAAACGGTGTGAGGTTCTTTTCCCTCGAAAAAAGGACTGGCACGCGCTGCCCTAGCAGGAGAGGTGGCATTAAGTGCCGATGGTCAAGACCCTGATGGAGAAGTTTGAAGCTTTATAACCAGTAGGTAGATGATACCTTCAGGTGAAGAAACAAAGGAGCAAAGCCTTGGTGGTTTCTTTTCCCCAGCTAGGAAAACATATCAGGTCAGCAACCTGTACAAAAATCATGGGCAAGCTGCTGCCTGTGCAACCACGGCGCACCGGGAGGCTGCAGACCCAGAAAATCCTTCCCAGACCCTTGACCACAATACCCAAACCCACCTGGCAGGAGGAGAGAAAGGAACAGAAAATTGCTTCCACGGCTGCGCTGGTGTGCGGTGATTTGCTGACTTTTTCGACAGGCACACACGTACCTCCCAGACAGGGCGATGGAGCCGTCGGAACAACCGCGCTGAGAAGGGCAGGATTTGCCCCCGCCATCCCCCTCCCTCCTGCCACCACCACCTCCTTTCACCTCCCATGCTTTAATATGGGGTAAATTTAAAGCTCCTAGAAGTTGCCGGATTGATAGCAAAGAATTCTTGCTTTTAAAACACACTTTAAGAGTTGAAACTGCTCAAGAAAACAGCCCCCACTCCCGACTTTTGCACGGCTGTGCAGAATAAGCTACAAAACAAAAAATATGACCTTTTCCCCCCCATAAATGTCCAAGCGTGAGCTCGCTCTTGGGCTGCAGGACTTTAGAGCCTACATCCCTCTCGCTACACTTTTTTTTGGTGCATCTCAAATAGTATTTCCAGCTGCTCTCCATATCTCCAGGCAGCCGCTCGAGGGACTGAGCGCCCTCCCCAAACAACCAGGTGCCCTGATCATTGCTGGGTCCAGCGCATGGTGGTGCTGGTGGTGGCATTTGAGGGGGGGGGCAACCCACAAGGTCACGGCACGTGATGGGCTGGGGACAACCCGGGACATTTGTATTTCGAGGGGGACTCCAAGTTGTGTGCTCTTTTTCACCTCAACTCCTCCTTTGTTTTTGGTGGAGGGATGGGGAAATAATAACATGTTGGGAAAAATAATAATAATATTGGAAAAATTAAAAAAAAAAGGAGGTTTCGGATTAAATGCTGAGACGTCGATGAAATTGTTTGAAAGCTTAAGAGTGCCATCGTGTGGATAAGGGACTCGGTGTCCTCGTTCCGGGGGTCTGGGATGGGAGAGGGATGGGGGTTGCCCCCACAGCCTCCCCAGTTGCTGGGAGCCCAGACCCCCAGGAGCAATAAATCCCTGTCCAGGGCTGGTACCCACTGTCCCCAAAAAGATCTGAACCCCAGGGATACTGAACTGGCAAAAACAAGAGCACTCCCTGGTCATCTCTGTATTCCCACCTGGAGCATCACAGCGAGTGGGGGGAAAGTGGAGGTGGGCAAAAATTTGACCAAGGGCCAAACATCAGCCAGAGCACACAATAACCCTTCCGAAACGCCCAGTTTGTGAGCACAAATCCCAGCAGCTTCCAAAAATACCAAAACGCTTCCAAAGCCCTTCTTCCCCCACCAACCATAATTATCTTTCATTTCCTAATTAATTTATTTTGGGGTCCCACTAACTCACCCACTCCATACAACACTCTTCATCCTTTTTTCTTTTTTTTTTTTTTAAACCTTTGATTTTATATCATCGTTATTTTTTATTATCATCGCACTTCATTACCGGTTTAACCTTTTCCCTTTTTTTTGTTTACAGAACACACTTTGTCCTGGCACAAATCACATGAAACTAAATAAACCATGTTACAGGGAAGCAAGAAGAAAATAAATGTCTTCATCCTGAAGCCATTTCCTCTGTGCTTTTGGTCTCTGGGGCTATTTGTGTCGCGGAGTTTCACGTTTTACTTGATTTTAATCGCCAAATTAAAAAATAGAAAGATAAACCGCTGTTTGTGCCTGTGGTTTAGTAATATGCACAAGACTGAATTTCCAAAATAATTAAAAATAATCTGTAAGGTTTTAAAATCCATTCATCTTTCAGTAAGAAATGGAAACAACTGAGATTTCCTAAAGTGGGCTACACTTCCACAAAAAACTAACAGGTCTAGACGGGGCTTTTTCTGCTCATTTGAATATTCATAGGCAAGGACATTTTCCTTGTTGTTGAAGTAACTGATGTTAATTAATGAAATACCATTAACGAGCTATTTAAAGGCATGGGCCCGATCCTTCTCTGAACTTGATGGCCTAATTCCCTCTCAGTGCAGAAGGTCTGGGCTAAATATCTGCGGGTTTTCAGAGAGGTTTTAATTCAAGTCTACTGAAATCAGTGCAACAACTCAAGTAGCCTTGACGAAGGTGACATGAAGCCCTCAGAGGCCACGTCGGCCTCATATATGCATTATTTAACAATTCAGTCCCCAAATTTAACCTGCCTGCCTTGAACCCCTTATGCTCTGCTAGAGAGCAGCCTCTAGATCCTGCGGATTTGCTGCTTTTTTAAAGAACTTCTGATTTCCACCACCATGGGGAATATTGATACTCTTACTTTTTTTTTAAAAAAAAAAAAAAGCGCCATGCTTAGGGGAAAAAAAAAAAAGAAAATAAAAGAAAAACATCATTTTACCCAAAATGCTGGAGAGACCTTATGCTCCCAAGTGTGAAATAGCAGCTCCACGGGTCTGCGTTGCTCAGCTCCGTTACCAGGGCAGGTTGGGTACATGGGCCTGAATATTACAATAACAGGAAGGAAAACAGAAAGTGAGAATATCAGGGTAGGAAAATTGCATCTAATTTGTTTTAAATTCGCAGAAGTCGTAATCTTTTGGGACGTATTTTTACTTTACATATTTGTTAATGCGCAATGCTCTCGTTGCCAAATACGCTTAATATGCAAGTGGAAACAGATTCTGGTTTCGCCTCCTTACTCCTCCTAAAAGAAAAGGAAATCTGCTTTTGTGTTACACAGGTCTCCCTCGTACACCCATCCTTTAAAATGCCAGCTGAAAAAAAAGTAAAAACACAAATGTCACTGGGAGGGTTGGATTTTCCTTCGTTGCAAAATAAACCTGTGTCAGAAAATTCCTGCTTTTCTCACCAGGTATCATCACAGATTTGGGAGAAAAAGTACAAAGCTTTTAATGCAGGGCACATTTATTTGGAGTGTTAAATCTCAGCAACTGGAAGTGGCTCTTATATACTTCATTTTAAAAGCAGACTAGACGCGGGCTATTACAGCCTTGAAATTGAATAATTCATATTATTTGCGATCATTTAGGAAAGCTGCTGAATGCGAACGAATAAATATTTTGAAAAGTACTGAAATCTGTCCTTCAGCAGCAGGGGAAAAAGAGATGTGCCAGCAGCAAGGAGGAAAAACATCTCCATGGCAAAAAAACCACATTCTGCTGTGGGACAGCAGACCAGTTTAAAGATCACCCGCCCGGCTCCGCCAAATAAAAACCCAGTAGGAAAACCTCACTGGATAATCCTAAATTGAGTTTTCCCCCACATCGAGCCTGATTCAAGTGAGGAAAAAAGCCCAAACGAGGGAAAAGGTTTCTCCGGGAAAAGCAGCAACCTGCCCAAAACATCGCAGTGACCCCCCCAGCAGAGCTTTAGCTTTGTCCAAAGCTCCTCAGGGTCTGGAATGAGCCCCCTCTAACAGCCACGACTTCTATTCCTGCCTTTGTCATCAGTCATATGATGGTAATAAAATTTGTAACTGCTTCACTTACACTAGTGCTGCGATTTACCTAGTCTAATAGACAATGCAAATGCTAAAAGGCACATATACATCTTCATTATATAAGCTGGTGCCTGAGTCATTTTCCTCCAGAGACAGTTTTATTCATTTTTATACAATTTGCCTACTGTACAGTGCAGATGGTTTCTATTAAGTAAAATATCTGTTTGCTTCCAAATTTTTAGTTTTCGTGATTAAATTACTTCAGAATGATGGTACATTGTATTGCCCTCCTTCATGACTTAATTTGGTTGCAACAGCACAAGTATAAACCCTAAAACCCAGTTTCATGCACTCAGAAAATGGGTGTTTTGGCCACACGCTGAGAATTTCTGAGGTCTGCTGCAGCATTTCCCTGCAAGGCTTAACTCTGAGAACTATTCACTAAATATGCCTTAACAAGGGACTTAAACAAAAAAAAAAGTCGGACAATATGACGGGGTTGGGGGAGGGAAACCGTTTTATATTTGGATTTTGGAGCGTGCGGTGCAAGGGGAGGCGGCGGCTGGACGACACCTCCAGCGGTGCTGCCATCAGCAGCACGCACCATCCCACCTCATCCCTGTCACTGCAGCCCTGTCACCTTCTCCCCATCGCTGCCACCACATCCTTGCTACTGCATTCCTGAGAGCGGGGACATCTCCTCCTGCGGCGAGGAGAGATCGTCCTCTAAGGATCCGTCCAGTTGCCCGCCCATAGAAGAGAATCATGGGGTAGAAAACACTTCTAAGATCTTCAAGTCCAACAGTTAACCCAGCACTGCCAGGTCTGCCACTAACTCATGTCCCCAGGCACCACATCTACACAGATTTTATGTATTCCCAGGGGTGGAGACTCTGCTATTGCCCCCTGGGCAGCCTGTGCCAGGGCTTGGCAGCGCTTTCAGTGAAGAAATTTTTCCTTATGTCCAATCTAAACCTCCCCTGGTGCAACTTGAGGCCAATTCCTCTCATCCTATCACTTGTTACTTGGGAGAAGAGACCAACCTCACCTCACTACAGCCTCCTTCCAGGGAGTTCTAGAGAGATAAAGTCTGTTCTGGGGTCACATCTTGCTGTCAGGGCATCCCTGGGGTGAAGTCCTGCATGAATCTTTGCCAAATCCATGGCAAACCCTGCTTTGAGCAGACCACAAAGCACAGGGCAAAGCTCATTGCTGAGGTTTCTCCCAGGTCTCCTGAGCCCCTCTGCTCACCTGCTAACACAAGACCAGGTTCGGGTGCCTGCACAGCAGACTCTGGTTTTGCACAGGGTCACCCCATGTGTGGCACTTTACCACAAATGGTCAGATCCCATTGGCACACGCATAAAGTGCATCCGCGACTCCTGTAACAGGGCATAAAAAGCAACTTTGGGACGTAAATCTACCATATTTCACTAATTTTGAAATTCATAGAAGTGGAAAGAGATGCAGGAACCCAACCACAAGTGGGGATGGTGGAAAGCTGAGCCCTGGCCAATGTGCTCCCTGGGTAAACACAGACCTTGGGGGCAGCCAAAAACCTGCTGGCATGAAAGGCTGGTGCAAATAAATAAATAAAACCAAACTGCAGGGTTTCTCTCTGCCACTGTTTGATGCCATACATGACCCAAAAATGCAAAGCAAGCAAAGCAAACTGGTAAAGGAGCAAGTGATCCAGTGTTACAATCTGCAATGGCAATAGAAGTTCCCTCCCAGGAGAGAGAAGCAAACCCTAAACAAGTGGCAAGCCCAAGGAAAGCTGACACAGTCCTGGTGGCTCGTGTAAACAGTAGCATAAACCCTTTCTCTTCTCTTCCCAACCCAAAATGAAAGGTTGTCTTGTCTGCCAGAATGTACAAATCTTCTGGAGGAAGACTAGAGAAAGAAACATCCATCTGTAACAAGTCACTGCAATGTCAAGTAGAAATCCATTATCAGTTCAGATAATCTACTGGCAATGGCAACACATACCCATAAATCAGACAAAGCAAAATATTGCTTTCATATCCATTTGAGATGTTCAGGGAAATAAGGATCTCATCTCTTCAGCTGACACAAAAATTATCTGTTGCATCAGAAAAGGCAGATTTTGAATGTCAGCAAAAGCAACAAGAACATCTGTTATGTTCAGCTTGTCCACTGCCTTTGTCCTCAATAGCGGCCGGTGGAGAAAACCTCAGAGCAACAAACAGCAGCTTCTGCTGCAGTGAGAGAGGAACACACTGGCCAAAAAAAGTTTTCTGAACACTCACTCTGGATCCTCAAACATCACGCTGAAGGAGATAAGAGCATCCTGACACCAACAGCTAACCGCTGGCTCAAAGCACGGAGAGTGACCAGAAATACAACGTGCCACCAAAGAACGAAACTCAAAGTCAAACACTTCACTTTATGTCTCCAAACCAGCAGGAAAAATGAGCGGTGAAAACGTGCACATGAGTCTGGGAAATGTAGTCTCACACCTGCAGAACGGAAAGCAACCGCAAACGCAGACCATCATATGGGCTGCAATCTTACCGCTGTCTCATCTCTAAATTTAGAGATTTGTTGAAGATGGGAAGCAGGACCTTAACATGTACAACATGCTAGGTATCACTGAGATGCAAAATTCCTGCTTTTCCATCTGCCACCTGTCAACAAGGTAAAGAAATTCCTCCCACAACACGTGAACGGTCTTCCATTTCATAGTTTTTTAATGGAAAGCAAAAAAAAAAAATCTCTCAAACTTCAGATTTATCAAAACCATCTTGAATACTCTTTCGGAAGCCACGCTTTGTGGGAGTCGCACCAGCTGCACCTAATCATGCCAAATAATTCAGTCACAGGGATCGAGTGAGCCTCAGGAAGTAACCAGAGCAACTGCAGGTCAGATCCCCAGGATGATTATCTGTGGCTGATAACCCAGGGAAATGTGATTTCCAACTGAAACAACACTGAGAACAAATTGCAGGTAACCAATTTGTGTAAAGCCAGCATTTTTTCGGAATTAAGTCCCATCACATAACAACCGCAGAATAAAATCATTTCCTGGCTCCTAACGCACAACCTCATTCTCTGACAACACTGATTTTTGCATTGGCCTCAAGTTCTGGGGACACCGTTCCAAGATTTTAATTTTTGAGCTTTTGTGCTTTCAATGTAACATCTCCATTAGCAATTTAATGCCCTCCCAGGACAGAATTGCAATAATTGTGAAGGTTTCTGGTCCTTAGAGTCAGCAGCAGTTTGAATTTTGAGTTCACCAGGAAGTTCTGAACATGTTGAAAGAATGGAGCCTGCAGAATAAATGGGATATACTGAGGTGTCGCAGCAAAAGTACTAAAGCAAATTAAGTGTTGAAACAGCAATGCAAAGAGTAAACAAAAACACCACCTCAGAGAAGCATCCAGTGATTTCTTAGGGCAAGTGAGAGGGGAAGAAAACGGTACAGTAGTTTTTAAAGGTCCGCTGATTTTCAGATAACAAGAAAAATGTGATGAATTAAGGTATTAGGACTTTAAAAAATTGTAGAGGGCAGAAGAGGTTCATCCATAGGCTCTCAGCTCTTCCAGTAACCCAACTCCACCAGAGCCCCTGGGTAAGGAAGGCCACAGAAATGAGACACCTTGAGAAGTGGCTCACCTAGAAAAGAATTATCACGTCTCTTCTGGAAGCAACTTATCTCTTGAATATAGGAGTACAGAATAAAACTTGATGGCCAAAGAGAATAATGCTATCAAACCATCCAACCACAGGGAAGGCATAAGGCAAACAATCTTGTCATTGCCCATCCCTGGAAGCATCCAAGCTCAGGCTTAATGGGGCTCTGAGCAACCTGATCTAGTTAAAGGTGTCCCTGCTTGCCACAGGGAGGCTGGATTAGATGATGTTTAAAGGTCCCCTCCAACCCAATGTATTCTGTGATTCCCCTTTTTTCTTCCATACACAGAGAGGCAAGAGTCACTCACAATAGGCCAAGTCTGAGATGGAAACAAGTTCTCACCCTGAACATGCAGCGAGATTTTGAGAAACTGTGAGTTCAGAAAGACCATAAGACAGAAAGACGGTATCCAGTAGAGCTGCAAATTAATCAAACTATGACCAAAGCAGAAATGTTCTCTCCTGCTTGGCTCACGGGGCAGAGAACAAAATAATTGATTAAGTGTTAGTGATATAAAACAGTCACATCAATAAAACCTCTTACCAGCAGAAATGTTTTTGTAAAGTTGCCTTCATGGTTGTTGTCATTTAATCTGAAGTGTTCTCAACGCACAACAATGACTTGTACTTCGATGGAACGGGAAAGAGAAGGAGCGTTGGGGTTTAATGCTGTTCACTGTCAATCACTCCAGAGTGAAAGTCCATCTTCTAATGAAGAATGAGCACTTGTCCTAAAAAAATGCTTCTTGGCACAGGCTTCCTATGGCACCATATCGCAATGAGGATTTGGGGTAATAATGAACAATTGTAAATGTAATATTTCTGGAGGAGGAAGAAAAACTGAAGAACAGAGGGAAAAGGAAAAGTGTGCTCTTTGTGTAAAAAAGAAAGAACTTTCAAAAAAAATTTTAGTAGAGTACACAATTCATGTAAGTGCAGTGATGTCTAACAATTAGCACCACCCCAAATGGCAACTCATGCCAAAATTCTTAAACCATAACAGCAGGAGGACATTCACATATCTTTGGAATCAACTTCTTGAAGGGCAATTAAGTCTTGATCTTCAAGTTTTATGATATGAGTCAAGAAACACACTTTCCAGGCTCCACCTCAACACAGGTGTCTTTGGTGTTCTAGAAAAACTGCTTACAGAGCCTGTGCAACAATTAAAACCTTACAAAACAGCTTGAAAAGAAAACCTTAGAAGCAGTGAGATGGTCTCTCGTTAAGCTTTTAAAGCACTTGACGTATGGAGATCCAGCTTTGAAACTACAATACAAATAAGAGCTGCTAATAGGTATTGGCAGGTCAAGGTCGCTAGACCATTATACCAGTCTGGATATCGCATCCGGAAAAATACATACACACCTTTGTTTGCCAAAGTTAACCCAGATTTACACATCTCCTGTGATCAAAACCATGATTTTCAGTCAGGTGGCTAGTATATTTTCTGTATCTTGTATAGTAGAGGCCCTTAAATCTCACAATGGACTAACAGTTCTGACAGTAAAAAGAAAACAAACAAAACCTTGCCCCATCTGCTGAATATCTCAGGTTCTAGTAAAACAAGTGGATCCATCCTGGCTGCAGACCAGCTGAGAAGTGGAGAGATTTATGAAAACTCTCAAGAAAACGTTTCAAACAGCTGTAATAGAAAGGAAATCCATGCAACATCTGAATCGCAGAATTATTACCCTGTCACTCCACACAGTATTACCAGGGTCCCTCCAGCAGCCACATTATTTAATAGACCATTTAATGGACTATTACAAATCCAGTTGTCTTCATTACGGCAAACAGGCAAATAGTGGATAATGGAGCTATTTTGTGAGGAGAACAACTGCTCAGAATGAAAGGTGAAGCAACATGCTGATAAACAGAGAAGTGTCACAACTGGCAGAAGTAAGAACTTATTACACAGGCTGAAAACTAGAAAATTTCAGATACTAAACAGCTTGGTTTTTACACTATCTTGGCAAGCCAGAATCAATAAATCAATAAATATTAATAGGGGAGGGAGGCATGTGGTGCTAATTACCCGATATATATCGCATTTTAAAGTTCTTGCACAGATGTTGAACATTTTTTAGGATGAGTCAAGGCACTGCCTGTTTCTTCAGGACAACCTCAACATCTGCAAACAATCAAGATGGAGCCAAGGTCCGGCATTTCACATTGTTCTTAGAGAACACGGTGATTTAATATCCGCAGGGTCACGGTCCAATTCCAAACCAGACCAAGTGCGGACGAGCCACTCGGTGTCTGATCCGAGGAGGTACCGAACAGAGGAAGAAGAACGGAGTGAAACATGTTCAGGAACATGCAAGAGTGCTCGGCTTGTTACGGCATCAGTTTCTCAATCATCCCAACCCACGACCCTGCTGAAGCAGCCGAATTCAGTGACTGGAAATTACCAGGAAACCTCATGGGAGCAGTGCAGAACCCCAGTGCCTCGACGGAACAGGCAGCTGGGGTGGGCTGAAAATGGTTTTCTGTCACGCAAAATCTTCAACATTAAGAAAAAGCATCTTTTCAAATACTGAACTTGCAGTGCTTCTCACAGCGAGAGGGTTTTTTAAGTCAGTAGTGGAGAAAATACATACTAAAACACAAATTTAAGAAGGACAATTTCCTCCTGTTCAGTTTCCCGTGGAGCTAGCCTTAAATAATCACTTAGCAGATGACCCAGCCTAGGTCTCCGAGTGGCAAGACGTTCCCTGCCATTCTCCTTGGGTTAACACAAGTAAATAGACTTCTCCCCTATTTTGGGGCAATAGCACTCTCCTCCAGGAGACTACCAAGGTTGCAGAGCAGTGGGGAGGAATGCCAGGGCTCTAGCAAGAGATCCCAGGAGGAAATATTTGGCACCACTTCTCTTCACTCCCTTGGGTGGACAGCTCAGAGCTGTGACTTCATCAGGATCTTCATGGTGACGTTGTTGTAGGTCCCTGAAACTCAGGTCCTGAGTATCTTCAATATTACTTCATGACACAGCTTCTAACTAATAATTAACCAACCCAATTTATTTTTTTTTCAGTTCTAGAATCAAAGAATTGTCAGGGTCGGAAGGGACCTTAAAGATCATCTAGTTCCAACCCCCCGCCATGGGCAGGGACATCTTCATAAAACAAATCCAGGACTACCTTAATATTTTCCACATTGTAATGAAACAGAATTTAAGGAACTTATAAAATTCAGTTATTCCTACAACAAATAATAATAATTCCTACAACAAATAATATAACTTTTTTTTCTAAATCTAAAACATTCAGACACTTTAAGGCTGAACTCTCCAGCCTTTGCTAGTCTAGGAGGGACTGCCGGGTCTAGCTAGGAGCTCTCCCTCAAGGTTTTATATTGAGGTTCATGCTGGGTGCAGACTCAAATGTCCTGGGGCTGCTGCCAGCAGGGATCCCACACTTAAGGAACTAGCTGGATCCTTTCGTTGCCGATTTTAAAACCAACATTTCAAAAGAGTTATGTTTTGCCAGAATAAAATTAGCCACTAATCTCTCTTTTCCAATCTCCGCGGTGTAAATTAAAGCTGCTCCAAGGCTGTTTCCTTCCAAAAGACTACTGCTAGTAGTAACAAGCCTCAAACATGAAATAAACAATTTGGACATTTTGATTCTCTGTACACTTCAGCTTGAAAGGCAAGTAAAATAAGCATGTGGACTTGCTGCTCTGCCCATGTGCAAACAATTTTAAAGACAATTAACCTTTCAGTTGTAAGACTAAAATACAGCACCACGTTAGAGCAATCTCTTCTGCCTGTGCTTAGGACAAACTGCATCCAGTAGTTCTCCTTTCTGGAGGGACCTTCAAGAAAAAGCGAGTCCACTTTTCCAGAGCTGCTGCAGTTGCCCTAAACAAATGGGAATCCACTCTTATTCACATTAAATACGCTAACACAAGCTGAACAGAAAATCCGATCACTAGGAAAAATACGAGATTTTTACCAGAGCCGTCATTAACAGAGATCAGGATGACTAAAGTAAAGTGTGTGCTCCAGTGGTCTTAAACACAAGAAAACAAATGTCTTGGTAAATTAGCCCTCTGGAGGCCAAAGTTGACAATGGAGTAAAAGCATATCTTCATTTTCAGCAAACACCAATTTTTTTCATGGTAATATCATTAAACAATCCTGTCAATACAAAGATTCTCTCGGAGTGTTCCCGGACAAAAATACTTTTTTCCTCCATGATTTTTTTTAATGCCAAGTAAGTGATATTTTAGCAACATCTCACCCATTTACGTGCAAGCCTTGCTGCAGCAGGAAGATTTCAACTCCATCAGCTTCCCTGGAAGGGCTGGGCTTGGCGGGCGGG
>NW_009734503.1:0-11281 GCF_000703405.1 Apaloderma vittatum | reverse complement strand
TGAGGCCCAGGGGGGACGGGGTGACCACTCCACTGGGAAGATGGGAAACCAGGGCTGGGAACCAGATTTCACCATCAAACCCAGAAGGTACATTCCCATCTGGCTATTAAATAAGGAAGCAGATCTCTGTTTCAAACAAAAACGACATCCAGATTTTACTGCCCCAACCAGATTAACTAAATTTTGCTGCTTCTAGTTTTACAGAATGTCAATACAGGAAGAAAAAAAAAAAAATCTAAATTACCAGAACATAACCTGCTCTAGATGACAAAGCCCTATAATTTCAGGGAAAAACCCACATCTTTCATCCAAACTGACAACCTAGCAAGTGCTAAATTGGTGCCAGCATTTATACTAGCATCCCAGGCGAAGGCACTGCCTTGTGGAGAGCAAGAAACGAGAGGAGAAGAGAGGAGAGGAGAAAACTAAAGGATTTCTTAGTTTTTGCCCAGGCTTCAACCTCAAAAAATTGAAAATTGAAAACTGAAGAAATGGAAATTGAAAAAATGAAAAGTGAAAAACTGAAAATTGAAAAATTATTTTAAAATTATTTCAAGATAAAATAATTTCAAGAGATGGGCTTTGGAAAAAATAAAATTAAAAGGTGTTGCCACTTTCACGTAACTAAATGAACCTTGCGAGGCCAAACAAACACTAAAACCTCGGGTTTTATTTGTCCAATTTGTACTCCACAGAGTGCTACCACGTTTCTCCATCATCTGGGGCTCATCTGATCTCTTACTGACTCACTGGGCTGCAGCAAATTCTGGCTGAGGCCAGATGTGCAGCATCATGCTGACGTAATGGCACGCGGAGGGAACAAACGAGGATGTCTGTGCTAAAAATGAGGGGAGTAAGTGCCATCAGTGCAGAGGGTGGAGGATTTACACTGGGAGCATGGAGGCAGCCCACAAAGAGCTGAAATCGGGTGCAAACGGGCCTGGCTTTCTCATTTAGGCATGGTATTAGGCTGGGTCCTGCTGCAGGTTCATGGGCTTCGTTAAGGAGGGGAGCAGCTCAAGTTCTTGGCGTCTTCTCCCTTCTTTGCCTTCATGCAGGGTGAAGCTGCAGATATTTGTAAGATTCATTGTTAATGGCATGCAAGGACACGTCAGTTGAATCCTCCTGCTGCCTAAAGAAAAGGCAGTTTTTTCTGAAGTGGTTTGCCACTAGAAATTTGACTTTGTCAAAGACTTGCATCTTTAGACCCCGCCGCCGGAGAAAAGCTATTTTAACAAGTACATCTTTTATAATAAATACAAGGAGATTCACAACAAGAAAGGAAATTGTATTTAGGAATAAATTTGTGTTAGGATTTTATTACTAATTCATTACATTCTTAATCTGAAAAATCCTGAAGCAGCATAACTACTTTAGAATTACCATTAATAATTACATTGATACTGAATTCTTTTATGCAAATAGTACAGTAGACTTAGAGATAGGACTCTTTGTAAACCTCCTGAGTGTTTGCAGGAAGTTTAATTCATTTCATATCTCCTTCAGCTTGCAAATGAGGTGTGAAACAATTGTCTGCTTCTAGAAGGTGTCAGCATTCAAGTGCCACACACAGCACGCACACAGCTTGGTTGAGTTAATGGGTTGGCATATACTGTCAGACTAAATGTCACGCAGTCATCGAGTGAGGTCATCTAGCTATTAATTATTACAATTTATGAGTGCTGAGCACTCTACAGGTGGCCCGCGTCACCCTACAGCACCCCGGGTCTGCAGCTCCCCGTCGGCTCCGCAGGAGATGTCCAGGATCATCCTGGGGACGTGGGGCTGGGACACACCAGATAAAACAAGGGACCAGCTCCTGCCCCTCATTAGGGACTCCTCCGTCTTCCCCCAAAGGAGAGAAGAGCTCCTGAGCACCTCAACATTGGGACGGCTGATTAATGAGATGCTGTAACCTCCAGGATACTACTTTTTTTTTGTTAAGGAAAACATGCCGTTGCCAAATATTCGCGTGAAGGAAACAAAACAATTTCGCTAAAGAGATTTCATTTGAATACGTTGTGTCGGAGTCTCATCCTGGAGTATCTCAGCTTTCGTATCAGCCTCTGCTAATGAGTTTAGCTCCCTGGGTAGTATGTGTCTGGTAAATTTTTCAAGAACTGATCATTAGCAATGTTTTGTATATTTTTATTTTCTTGTTTTCACTGTATATAGAGTTGTCATTTTTAATTCATTGCCCACTGGAATTTTACGAAGGAAAACTTACATTCTCTTAAAAATAATATGAGCACATTGGCACAGATTTTAATAAATGCATGTTATGCTGCAGGAGAAATTTTCCAATTCTAAAATAAGTCTGCGAGAAACAAGGCGACTTGGACCACATTGAGAAAGTGCAGCCACTATAGAGATAAGAAACTTACTCTTCCCATGGCAGGAGGAATAGTACATTGGTAGTTCAGAAAAGAAAAAAAAAAGTCCTAATTCTTCCACGTACAAAACATGGCCATTGCTTCTCCTGAGGTGCATCGCTGCGTCTGGCCTCTGGCTTGAGATTAGAGAATTTGAGCTCAGCAAATTGGGGATTTTGTTGGCACAAAACCCCTGAAAATGCAAGTTTAATCCTGATTTATGGGGAAGGGGGTAAGATAATCTTCTTACTTTATGGTATTTAAAAGCGCACAGCAGAAGCAAGTGGTTTAGCCTAATTTAGCTGTTCTTCTATTAGATTTGTAAAACAAGATGAAATAAAATTAGTGTGTCCTCTCACAGAACTGCTTCTCGTAATGGGTTGAGAAACGATCCTGGCAATGAACTGTCATTGTTATACAGTGTTAGAACATAATATAGAGCTTGTTTTTAACTCATTCCTACTTTTTGGTTTACTGCGCCGCTATGACATCGCAACACGGACGCATTTCCATACTCCGTCGCACAGAATCACAGAATCTTTCAGGTTGGACAAGACCCTTGGGATCATCGAATCCAACCCCTAACCCTACTCTACAGAGATAACCCCTAAACCATCTCCCCAATACCACATCTCAATGACCTTTAAACACCTCCAGGGATGAGGACTGCACCCCTCCCTGGGCAGCCTGTGCTACTTCTTCTCTGAAAAAGATTTTCCCTACTGTCCAGTCCACCTCTCCCCTGCTGCAGCTTGAAGCCATTCCCTCTTGTCCTAATTACCTCGCTAATTACCTGTGAGAAGAGACCAGCACCAACCTCTCCACAACGTCCTTTCAGGCAGTTGCAGAGAGTGAGGAGGTCTCCCCTCATCCTCCTCTTCTTCAAACTTAACAGCCCCAGCCCCTTCAATCTCTCTCCATAAGATTTATTCTCCTGGCCCTTCCCCACCTCCATTGCCCTCCTCTGCAACCGCTCCAGCACCTCGAGATCTCTCTTGGATTGAGGTGCCCCAAAATGGACACAACACTCAAGGTGTGGCCGCCCCAGTGCCGAGTACAAGTCAATCCGTGTTTTGTTGGGGTGTTCCCCGAGCTGCTATTGGTCTACGAAGTGGACTCGCCTTGTGGTGTAAAAGGAGAAAAGCCATCCAGAAGAGTAGTGAGAACATTCCTGTTCACCTTACTCCCTCTATAAAATTAACCCTATGTTTTCTAGCCATTTTTGCCATGATTGAGGAAGAGGAACTCCTCCTACTTCAGCTCTGCCCTTTTAAGTCAGGATTAAAACAAGACACAGTTCTCCAAAAGCCAAGAGCTTCCCCCTCTCCTCTGCTTTCTTCACCCATTTTGCCTGTAGAAAAATGCTCAGACCCATGGAAGCATGAAACACTCCAACCCCAACTCCTTTCCACCATGTGGAAGTCCTGCCAACAACTCTCATGCCCACAAAGCTCAGAAGATGGTGAGACTCGATCATTTCTTCCTCCCCCTCAACTAAATGCCATAATCACAAAACACTTATCACACCCCACCCAAATGTTTTCCCAGCATAAAGAATCCAGTTTTCACATCTCTCGAAGTGTCACAAGTCAAAAGAGAAGGGACTGCAACCTCGTGCAGAACATTTCTTGACTTTCTACTTGAAACCACAAATATGTTTGCTGCGATGTTCGTCGATCACGAGGCCAAGCTTTTAAAACATTGCAGCAAAACATACTGATAACTCCAGTGCCTCTCAAGGAACATACAGAGCAGAACAATATGAACATTTTGCAGAAAAACGTGCATATTAAATGACAGCATATTATCTGCTTTTGTTCGTCCTTTGAAAACGCGCTTTATAGTGATTAAAGAAGATGGATGGGCAGAACAAGTTATAGGGTAACTAAGCCCAGATATCAGAGGACAAGGAAATATTTGACATCCTAGTGGTAATTTTTAATCAGAAAACCTGCACAAAAAAAGAAACGAATACATAATAAAATGATTCCACAGGAGAAAAATGCATGACTTCAGCCTTACCCATAACATTATAAATGGATTTTGTCAGCCTGCAGTCTTACAAGGCTCGTTGATAGTAAATTAAATCTGGTCAGTTTATAAAGGTATTGCTTTCATGTTTCTCTCACAAGATCTTACATTCCTCCGAGGTTTGGAATCACCTTGCTTCTCCTAGCTTGTCTTCTGTCTTCTATTCTTCATTACACAACAGATGACCTATCAGATATTCTTCTTCTGCTCCAACAGATTTCCCGTCGCCAACCTTCAATGAGAATAAAGCCTGCAACCCTTTTTATCTTCATTCTGCTGCTGTTTCCATCGGGTGTGTTGTTTTGTTTTGTTTTGTTTTTTTCCTAAAGATCGTTTGCCAGCCTTGCTTTCTCCGTTTTACCCAGTGGAACAAGCAATGTCTTCTGAACTGACAATTCTGACTTTTTGCTGCTTGTGATTTTTCTAAAGCATGACAACTACTTGCATGAAGACATGGTAAGCCTTTTCAGATAAGGAACTCAAAAAAAAAATGAACGGCCTTTCAAAGAACAGTAGTAGTTACTGCAGAATGAAACAAGTCTCCTATGTATTAATTTGATTCAGTTATACCTTTTCCATGGCCAGAACAATTAGAATCAAGACTTTTTAACACATTAATTATTTTTTAAAGAAAAAGTGTATTATTACACAAAAACTTCTTTTTTCCTAGCAACAGAAAAAAATTAATCTCACTACTTTTTTATTCTGTATGAGAAATTTAAACAAAAATAAATAGGAAAGGGATCACTGCTGCTCTATTACAAGTAAAAGCAGGTCTGAGGCAGTATTTAAAAAAGAAATTTCCATTGCATCTCATCTCCCACTTTGCAAATTAATTATTAGTTTATGGGCAGGCATAGAAGGGTTATAGATGGATGAAGTGTTTGTTACTGGCTGTTGCATATTTTTATAATTGAGGATAAAAGAGCTGACAAGGACCCAGCAGCATGTTCAAGCTCCTCATCAGACACAGGAAGGGGTGAATCTGCAGGAGGGAAATGTATCCCAGGCTTTTCTCCTGCAGAATTCTCTTACTCCTGACCACCCCAGAGGGCTTCCACATGGGATGAAATGGAACAGCCAACACTTCTGCAGGCAGCGTGGCAGAATACATTTGAGTTTCACACTCTTCCAGGAAAATCGCTGAGATTTTCCCCTCTCTTCCTTCCTTCTGCTTTCCAGAAGGAGTGAAACTACCTCACTACCCCATCAGGGCTTGTCATTATAGCAGCAGGTGCCTCCTCTTCAAAAGACTATCCCAGACTAAAAATTAAAAGAAAATCACTGCTTTCTGAATGGAAGAAAAGGGTTCTTGCGTATCTGCCTAGGAATTGCTTCTTTAAAGAACTTGGTGTAACTAATGTGTGAGTAAAGAGGCTGTGAACGGAGCAGGGGCACAGAGGAAGAGTGCTTGAGCTGGAGCCATGGAGCTGCCTAAGGCAAGAGCTGCATGTCAGGGCGAGACAAGACTGGCTCACAGTGATGCATGAAGTAAACGAGCAGTTTACTCAAGCTCACAAGTCAGTCTGGGTGGTCTGATAAAGTATCCGCCGTGCTGGAGCTCAGATGCAGGAGATGCGGCTAGAGGCCAGTCTAGAGGCACCTCTGGCGATGCTGATGGAGGGAGGGATGCTGCCAGGAGAAGACTTCTTCAGGTTTGCAGTTTGAGAGTTGTAGAAGAATGATTAACGGTGACGACAGACGGTGTTTGTTTTGCACAGTTAATACAGTTAATAGAAGTTCAAGGGGAAAAGCTGGACTCCTATTTAGAGCGAAAGGCATTACCCACGTCTTTATCTCTGCTCTTCAGATGGAGCTTTCATCAATACTCACCTAGGTGAAATGCTATTAAGACGTACAGTACTGAGGACAGCAACCGCTATAAATGCAGCCAAGGAGAGCAAGTCAATAGATCCTTACATACAGAAACAAAACTATTTTATCCCTCTTCCATAATGGATTGGGAGAACAGCTATCAGGTTATATTATCTTATTGTAAATGTGAATGGAGGCTAATAGCCTTCTCCAGTGCTAAATTAAAAGGAGGATTGAATCAATATATGCGAGAAGATGAATCAAGTGTCCATTTCCTCGAAGAGATAGCAAAAATAACGTGATAATGCATGAGAAGCCCCACTCTAACATTGCTAGTGTGTAACTAGAGTTTTCATCCAGCGAGAGAATGAGGCTCTTCTGATTTGAGAAGTCAAAAATGAGACTTGATGTGAAAAGCAATGCAACAAGAAACGAGCGCTGTGAATTCAACCACTTACCAATAACTTTCACTCAGCAGCAAATCCGTCAGCTGGTTTGTTTTTCTCTCCTGTTAGATTGGAAGCAGTGCAAAACAGATCCTTTAAAATCATTTATTATCATATCTGCTATTGTTTGCTCGCTCTGGCAGCAGCTCCACTGTAAGGGATGGCTCCTGTAACAAGCCCAAATTGACTTTAGGAGTTATTTTGCAAAACTAAAAGGCAGCAATCAGAAATCCATCACCTGCTCACTTCTGAATTTCCAAGGGCCAGGCAAGACAGTTTAAAGGTGAGGGAGCATGCAGCCATGTCTTACCTCCTCACGGAGTGTCTTCTTAATGCCAATCAGCACCACTCATCGCCTTAAATTTTAGGGAGAATTAAACTATAATTGCAAAATGGTGCTGTTGCAACTGCCATCGTGTTTTCAGCAGTACTGATTAATCTTACCAGCTTTTTAACGAAGTAGCAAGTTCCTCACTGAGGTGATGTGCACGGGAAAAAGAGATGGTCATTGATGTTATTAATGTATTGATCGGAGTAAAGAGCCTGGATTCTGTTCCCAGCTCTGTCATAGACACTCAATGTGACCTTGAGCTTCTCACTTTCTTCATCTCATTTCCCCACCCTTACAATTAGGACAAAAATAATTCCTCAGCCCTCACCTCTGTGCTGTGATGGGCAACACAGGTTTTGTTTCAGCAGTACATTAAAGTTCCATCCTGAACCCTCCTTGGTATGATGTAATACAGATACAACTTGACATAACCTTTTCCTGCACTGAAAGATAGCTTTCCCTAAAAAACAAACAAACAAAACCAACAAAAATAAACTATCAATATGGCTCAGAAGCTGACGAGTATTTCAAACAGCCTTACCATATACTTATTATTGGTAACTGTGAGAGTCATACAATAACTGAGGTTGGAAGGGATCTCTGGAGGTTGTCTAATCCACCCAGAGCAACAGTTTGAAGCCTTTATTCCCAGATTATAAAATTGCCTGTCATTTAATCTGAAACATAGCCCAGAATGGCTCCAGACAGGATGGCCCTGCAGCACACCACTGAGAAGACCTCCTTTCTCAGGGAAATGAAGGCAGTTCTCTAATTCTGTCAACAAGCTTCGTCTTTATATCAACCTTATCTCAGTTGTCTTTACTCATCCTTTGACTAAACCCCGCGACTCAAGAGCCTGTCTGGAAATTTCTGCTCCTCTTACTCTTCTCCCCTTCAGTTATCACTTTCCTCTTTTGCCCTGTTCATCTTCTTCTGCAGAACATCTTGTAATGGACCTCCCACTTCTCCTGACAAAGAGGTCAACAGCTGAGCAGCTTATCCACACAGACAGTTTAATGTCTGGTTTTATACAAACAACTCTCAGACCTACCTCTCTGGTCACAATTTGTCTTCTTTCATTCATCCTACCTTTCACTCTCTCTGTTGACACCTATTCCTGAATGTCTCCACACAAATTCTAATTCAAAGCGACCAAAATCGGCCTCTTGATCTTCCCTCTTAACATACCCTCATTCCCAAATTCACTGTCAGCCCTGTCAATACTCTCATCTTTCCTGTCATTCAGTAAAGGAAGCGGTCATTGGTCATGGCATCCTACCTTTAATATTTTAGCCAACTAATGGTGACTAGAATGACAAGAGATGAAGGCGATGAGTATCTGAGCTATTATTTGTAAAGGTATCCATGAACTATGATTTTTATCACTAAAAAGCGTTCTCTTCATATAGATGCCTTATACATAGATGTGCTAAATCTAAAATGTGCAACCAAAACCTAGAAACTGCTACAATTTTCTGTAAATTCTCTGGAAAACAAAAACGTCAAGCATTGCCAAGAAAGGCTTAATTAGGACAGGATGCTAATGGATGGCTTGTAAAATAAAATGTAAAGCTCGCAAAGTGTGAAAATCCTGTAAATATAGACACCCTGTAGCAACATGAACCCAATCAAGGTTAAGTATGTGCTTCCATTATGTTAAATTAACACCAACACTGTTAACCAGTACCTGCCAGGTTATACTGGTTTGCAGGCAGCAGCATCCGTGCGGCTCCAGCCCAGACCCGGTCAGGGAGCTCAGCATCACATCGATCGACAGCATCTGTTCACGCACCGCAGGAGCTCAGCAGTCGGCATGTTTTTTCCCTGATCCATGCCCGTGCGGTGTTGTCAGGGAGAAAGAGGGAAAAAAGAAAACTAATAAATCAGCCAAGTGCGGGATAGCCCTGGCGCAATCCCCCCCGCACGCAACAACCGCCCTGCTCCTGGTTGTTAGAGCGGGGTAAAGAGCAGGGATTCTTGTGAAAGCTCTCATTTACGTACGTATTTTAAAAATCACAGCTACTCTAATTTAATCTCCAAGGTTTTATGCTTCCCTTCCTACTTGCTACAACAGTTTTTTAAACATAATAATTACTGACTTCGACTGCCAGACTCTGTCATGTGGAGAAGCTACAAGCCTCTCCTCCTGCTGGAAGACTGTCGTCCTGCTGCACCTCACACATGCCTTCTGGCTGTAGATGCTTTCAAGATCCCCCAAAGGCTTCTCCGCTCTGTCAGAAAATAAGTGAGCATCTTGTTTCTGTGCAAGATGTTGTTTTCTAACCCTTTTTTTTTTTTTTTTTTTAAATTCAAGTTCTGGAACAAACCAAGGCTTTGTTTCAAAATGGAAAGAGCATACGCTCTGCTGTCTGCCAGGTCTTGCAGCTGTTTGAGGAGCATCAGCTAAAGTTGTTCTGGCTGACTTGTACTCGGGTTCAGAGAAGAGCGTTCAAAGTTCATGACAAGCATGAAATCATGAGCGGCAGCTTTGCAGAGATCATCTCAGTCCTGCAAACGTACCTAACACAGATCAGACAAATTAAAGCCTTACACAACCTGAGCTCGCTCATTTAACTCAACTCGAACGTATCCTGAAACTCTGGATGATTCTGGATGCTTGGATAAAATGAAAGCACGTCTGCACAAACGACACCAAGGAAAATTTGAGAGTAGAGCTGAACAATCTTTGCCAATCAAAGACTAGCTTGGGATTGCAGCAATGTTGCCACAGCAAGTAAAAGCAAGGTTTGTCATGTTTTTTACAAAAAGAGAGCACAGCCCAGAACTGTCTGTTGTTAAATGATTGTGACATTCATCCTGGTACCAGGACCTGAGTCTGTCCCTGCGATCTGCCCGGTACAGGTGGAAATTCCTACATCCAGGACGAACAATCTGATCGCGTCGCTAGTTTTATGCTCTCGTACCTTCAACGTGGATTTGATCCTGAAACAGACATGTCTTGATACAGAGGTTTTACCAAAACCTGGAAGTTTGGGCTTTTCCTGTAGGCGAGCCTTTACCAGGGCAAAAAGGAAAAGGCAACAAATCAATTCCAGGAGACGTAAGTAACAAAATAAAGTCACTTTAATACGTAACTTTCTCTGGTTAATATCTGTGATACTGTGCTAGACTTCTCTAAATGGGTATTACTTTTAGCATTACACACATTGGACTTTTCCATAGTCCTGGCAAGATCACCTCATCATCACAACATCTTAGTACTGAGCGTTTCTGTCAAAGTGACAACTTACTCATAATAAAAAATAATAATAATGCAGAAGTAAGAAGATTTGGAGTCACATCCAATGCACTGGCTATAGCAGCCTGCAGCAGAGGCTAGGCCAGCCTGTCAGAGGCTCTTTATGGGTTTGGTCTCTCCACCCTTGGGTCTGCTGGAGCTGGACTGAAGCATCAGCTGTCGTCCAGGCAGCAGAATTCCTGTTTGTCATCTGTCCATAAATCAAAAAAACCATATACAATGTGGCATCGCTCATAAAACTGTAAGAAGCAGCTAAGTAAACAGCTTTAAAACCAATATGAGGTCAACTATTAAGAAAAACCCAAATCCTCACCAACCCGAAAAGCAAAATGAAAGAGGAGGGACTTGCCTGCCCTGAGGCGATCCTGCACTGTGTCCATAAGAGATCTGCCTGGCAGCCTTTTAGCAGCAACTTACTTTACACCTCTTTTTAGTGAAACCTGTGTTAAAAGCGATGTCTTCACACCTTGATTCAGTCTCGCCTGCAGCAGCAGCCCCAGGTCTTGCCTTCAGGGAGCACAAATCCACCGAGAAGGACTGGTCGACGCCAGCATCGCTTGCGGTGGAGGAGAAGCAGCCATCACCCACTCTTCCTCCATGGCCTTGGCTTTCTCCTAAAGGAGGGGAATCCATCTAGACATGGTGCTCAGGGAACCGCTTTAGAAGTGGCCCTGGTAGACAACAGATGGACCTGATGATCTTGAAGGTCATTTCCACAGAATCACAGAATGTTGGGGGTTGGAAAGGACCTCAAAAGATCATCTAGTCCAACCCTCTGCCAGAGCAGGATCACCCAGAGCAGGTCACACAGGAACGCGTCCAGGAGGGTTTGAATGTCTCCAGAGCAGGAGACTCCACACCCTCCCTGGGCAGCCTGGGCCAGGGCTCCGGCACCCGCACAGGGAAAAAGTTTTCCCTAATGTGCACCTCCTGTGCAAGAGCACCTCCTGTGCTCCAGCTTGTACCCATTGCCCCTTGTCTTGTCATTGGACTTCGCTGAGAAGAGCCTGGCTCCATCCTTCTAACA
>NW_009734502.1:6766-72286 GCF_000703405.1 Apaloderma vittatum | reverse complement strand
CAGTTGTGTACCTGGTAGCGATGCAGAGCGCTCCCGGGAAGCGACTGGCTCGGAATGTGCTTTTCCTAGTGCTCTGCTTAGTTTCTTGTCGTTTCGGTGTCAAACTGGCCAGGTGAGGTGTTCGTTCAGAGCAGGGAATCGCACTTCACAGTCCCTCCTCCCTTCGTGCCGTGAAATACTTGGAAGCAGCATTGCTTGATAGCGGTGACGAAGTGTGGGCACGCTTGTCCACGCTCCGATCTGGTGGTTTCTGACCCAGAAGCTCTTGGCGTGCCTCACACTGGGAGTCTGCCCAGGCCCAAGTCCTGCTTCTGCGCAGCCTTGCATTAACGTAAGCGTATCGTTTCTTAGATGCTGTGCAGAGCCAGTGTGTGACTGCCCGAGTCGGGTCATATAGATGTACCCTGTGCTTCCTACACTGAAAAACCAACTTTTTTTTTTTCTATTATTATTTTTTATTTTTTTTCCCTTCTGGAGCTGCATTGCAATGTCACAGAGGTTGTCAGTGCCCTACACAAAACTACAGTAACAGTCCTGATTATCGTCATAAAGCATTTATTATGTTACAGGCCTTTAAAGATTTGACCTCTCGGGTTTCACAAGGGGGAGGGTACTTCTAGACAGAAGAGTTGAAAAAAGCAAATACGATGTTATGGCCAGGTCATGTTACTGGATAACTACTAAAGTGCAAGCTTCAGTATGTGCTCCCGTGGCTGACTGTTGTACCTTTCCCAGCTCCTCTTGGATATAATTATTATTTTTATTATTGTATGAAATTACATAAGCGTGCTCTTTTCGTAAAGAAATTCTTAACATTTTTTGTTGCTGTTTGTGGGAAGGTATGTTGGAAGACTGGGAGACACTGATAAATCTTAGAGCATCCTAACACTGCTGTTGAGGGCTCACAAAACAGCTTTCATGAAGGGCTTAATCCAGCTGCAGTGCTCTGTAAGAGCTATGCTTAAGCATTTGTTACCAAACTTCTTCGAACATGGAAGATCCACTTTTCTTCCATGTGCAGAGCTAATCACATTAAATATTGTAGGCCTGGGTTTAAACAGTACTTATTTTAAATCTAACTTGCATACAGCTTTTCCTAAATTCACTGGATCTGCTGCTCTCAGTTTAGTGGTGGTGAGGAGCACTGGAGTGACCAGTTTGCTTCTGTTTTGTTTGCTTTTTCATAGAAAGATGACTTGGTAACATTCCAGGATTCGTAGAAATCTTAAAGAGGTCTGAGCTGTTGGGTTTTTTTAAGTTTAAAAGTGAATTTGGATAAAGTTTTCTGTGGCAGCTGGGACTGTTTTATATTGTATTAAAAACAGTTGAAACTGTCTACTTCACCTTATTAGGGCTATTCAATTTGTCTTTTCTTCCAGCATGCTTTTTTCTAAATCTTAGGAACTCTAGCATCTTTGAACAATGCTTAAACAAGCAGCTTCTTTTATCTTGTTAGGTAATATGAGTACACATCACTTATCTTCTCACTGAGTGATACTGTCATTTCCTAATCAATGAAACATACTTAGTGAGAGCACATTCGGTAGCTAAAATATCTGGTAGTTTGCAACATCAAGCTTTTTACAGGAGTTGTCAGACACTCTTACTAGCAATCAAAACAAAAGTGAGAATTGATTTTATGTGGCTTTCTTCGGGAGTTTTGGGGGTTTGTTATGAGGTTTTCTTAGATATTTTTGCTGTATCCACAGTTGTAGCATCTCTGTGCAGTACTGCCCATGTATAATGTTCAGACTCTTGAGGAAACCACATGTAGCAGTTCAGAAGGTTGCTTGGTGATCCTGTTGCAGTAGATGCCAATCCATAGGAACTTTTGGTGACTAAAGTATTGTGGAAATAAACAACTGAGGGCAGGAATTGGGGAAAGAATAAATGTGCAGATCGTCCTAACAGAATGACCCTAGCTTACGCAGCTGTCCATGAGTAAAAAGTTCTGGTATCTCAGGGTCGGATCTGTCACAAGTCATTAGTTTGAGTGTTGCAGTTACAGTGTTAGTGTTACAGTTCTGTTGCGACTGTTGGGAATTTGGGATGGAGAGAAAATCAGTTACTGCTTTGGTACATATAAAAATTCAGAAGCAAAGTCATTGGATAGGCAAAGATTTCTCTGTTGACAGTTGATCCAGCCTCCCCTCTCTCGAAACTATCTTCCTGTCTGTGTGTGCGTCATAGGGTTTTTCCTCTTAAGTCGTAGAAGACTATCAAATATTCACTTTCAAGATCCTAAAAGCAGCTGTTTTTGAAAAACAACTAAGTATCATGCTAGTTTCTGGTATACTCAGTGTTCCTAGATAGTAATAATTCCCAGTGGATGAATTTCAGAGAATTGCCACACACTGTACCCAGTACTGAGCTTCCATTATGAACTGGGGTTTGCTGGATTGCACAAACGCTCAGGATTTTGACTCTGGGCTTCAAATTTTGCAGCTTATCTGTAACCCCCATAACAAGATAGAGATTTTTACATCAGTTAGGGTTGGTTTTTTTTCCTTCCTATGTGCTTCGTTGCATATTCTTAAGCTTCTCCAAATCCCCCAACAATGTAATTCCTCCTGTGTGCTGGGTATTACACACCATCCCCTTGGAGTCTGAGTGTGGGCATATGGTATGATGTGTGTGCATCTTGCTGATAAATAACAGCAGTCCTTTTAATTCTTTGGATCATAAGACTTTAAAGAGCTTCATCAATGCAGTGTTACTTGGGGAACCTCGTTGTGTGAATGTCCAGTATAGCAATCACGCTTTTAATAATGAAGTTTTCTGCTAGTGACTCAATATTGCTGAAAAAGGGAAGGAGCTGAAGTCATAGTCCTTGTTGCTAGAAAGCTGCTAAGTGAGGGGCTATCAGCAAACTCCTTGGAGCTCGCTGTTTGTGCCACATGTCTTACTTTGGGACTCCTTGGTACAGGCACCAACAGTCTTGTCCCTCTGCCCCGCGAGGGTTCTGCTCTCTCCTTGTGCTTCCCAAGTGAACAGGTCCATGCCCTTCCCTTCTTCATTCCCTCGGCTTTGTTGGCACGCCTCTTCCCTATTTTCCTTCTCTTCGATTCCCAACACACTGTATATCCCGTATTTGTTTATTTCTGCAGAGACGAGAAATCTTCCAGGGTGTGTGTGTAGCCTGAGGCTGTGTTGGGAGGCTCAGCTTAGCTGAGCTGTGTTGGTTGGGCAGAAGGTCCCGGAGACTGGCATGGGCCAGGCCTGGGCTGGAGGGGCCGTGAGCTGCAAGGGAACCAAGGCTGTCGGAAGGAGGCCTGAACCTTGTTCGCTGAAGTAATAAGAGCTCTTTTGCTTTTATCAATGAAATGTATTATGGTTGGTTGGAACGTTTCGTAATTAAGCTGATAGCTATAATAAGCTGCCATGCAATTACCCCTTAGGAGGAGCTGGCTTGCTATCTAGAATGTAAATGAGATCTGTTTCAGAACTCAGTTCTTTCTGGACACTTCAAGGAAGCCTAAAAAATACATTTTAACTCTGCATGCCTTACACGTTGAATTTTAAGTATTTGTCACTTGGAATGACATCTTTTACTCTGCATGGATGAAGGAGAGCACGTACTTCTGAACCACTTCACGTGAGTGTGTGTTTATTCCAGGCTCTGACAGCCTGGATATTCTTTATTTAGAAGGCTAGAGGTATGCAAGGAAGAGACATGAGTACTCTTCAGCTTATTGGTTTTGACTCGTAGTTAATGACTGTGAAATATTCTTTTTAGCAGCCTATATATGTGTGTGTGTATATATATATATTTTTTTTTTTAAATTAGAATCTTGTAGTGGGAGTGTGAATGTGTTTTCTTACCTCCTGTAATTATGTCAGTGGGAAAGCATAGGAAACTTGTAGCTTGGCACTCATTGTAAGAAGCAATCTTTGCTCTAAGTTTGTTGTCTCTTGAAGTTTTGATTTGCAGTCACGTGATTCTATTGCCAATCTCAAGTCGTCATTGCCCTAAAGGAACGCTGCAACTGTACAAAGTTCAGCCCGTTTTTAAATTAATGAAAGGCCACCTAGAATCATTGCAGCTTTTGTTGTTGAAAAAGTGAATGTTTTTTCATTAAAGAACAGGAAACGTGTAGTGGTATGTGAAGTAGTATAGCTGACTGTTCACAAATGTGTAAACAATAAACAAGGCATTTCTGTCATCTTTTTTATGAAAATCTTGGATTAAAAAAACACAGAAATTTTTAGTGGTGAAGAAATCTGCTGTGGAGCTGCTTTTTTTTAAAAAAAAAAAAACAGTGTATTTTCTCTGAACACATTCAGTTCTAGTGCTTACAGTTGTTTCTTAAATTAATCTGGATGTGATCACTTGGATGTTACCAGCAGAGATGCTGTAGCTTCTGTAGCAGTTCAGTTGCTTGCATGTGCTCTTAGTTTTCTTAGTACTGACTGATGTCTTAACTTTTTTCTGACCTCTTAGTTTTCAATATACATGTAAGAGATGATGGATGAGCTAGAATACAGAGGCTTTAAAAGTGGTACAAGATCAACCTTCTGTCACGACCTGCATTAGCTTATCACTCTCATCTCGTAAGAACAGATATCTCCCAATATTCTCACTTTAATTTTTAAGCATTATCTTAATCGGTATTTTCCTCCCTTACGCATTTTCAGTATGGTGTCTGGAGTCTCTAAATGGCTGCTTTCCTATGGTAATTTGAAGTTCACGTGTAACCACAATAGTAAGATTGTACTTGACTCAGCTATTTTATTTTTTTTAAACTCACTTGAGGCGTCTTGCACTTTATCTGCTATTGTTGGATGCCCTTTTTGTTGAGTTATTAAAGATTGATTCTTCTGGCGTTTCATCTTTTGTTCAAATAAGCTTATCATTTAAGCACACTGTCTTTTGGTTTGGTTTACATTTCCACTTTTGTGGTGTGCATTGCTTTTGTGATTGCTTTGAAAGCTACAAAAGCATCCTTGTTGTATATAACTGCTAGTAACAGTTGTGGGGTTTTGGTTTTGGTTTTTTCTTTTTTATCCTTAAGGGGTCAGCTCTACCTTATAACTGCTGTTAGCTATGTCTCATCACAGTGAGGTACAGCTCATAAAGCATTCCCTTTGTTCCCAAGGACTGAATCATAGAATCGTAGAATCATAGAATGGCCTAGCCTGGAAGGACCCTTAGAGATCATTTTAATCCAGCCTCCCTGTCGCCAGGGATGCCACCTGTCGGCTGGTCCATCTCCTCGTTGTTAATGGTGTTTTCCATATGAGTTGTTGGCAACCTTTGTTTTTAACCTCTCTACTGGCTAAACCTCATAAAGACTTAAGTAAAGCAGTCTTTCAAAGCATGACCTCTTTCCACAATGTTTTCATATAACATATAATACTGTAACTAATGGGGATCATGGAGGTGCTTTGCAGAAGTCTGCCCAGTGTAACTTCCAGAATCCTACTGGCCTGTATTAGGAATAATGTGTCCAGTAGGACCAGGGAGGTGATTTCACCCCTGTACTCAGCACTGGTGAGGCCACAAGTCGAGTACTGTGTTCAATTTTGGGCCCCTTGCTATAAGAAGGGCTTTAAGACATAGAGCATGTCCAGAGAAGGGCAATGAAGCTGGTGAAGGGTTTCAAGCACAAGTCCTATGAGGAGCAGCTGAGAGAACTGGGGTTGTTTAGCCTGGAGAAAAGGAGGCTGAGGGGAGACCTCATCACGCTCTACAACTCTGAGGCTGAGGATCACCCAGATATATCTCTTCTAGCATCAACACTGCCATTCAACAAGACATTCTGACGCTGCACCCC
Source organism: Apaloderma vittatum (assembly GCF_000703405.1). Taxonomy (NCBI): domain Eukaryota; kingdom Metazoa; phylum Chordata; class Aves; order Trogoniformes; family Trogonidae; genus Apaloderma; species Apaloderma vittatum. The sequence continues at coordinate 66,512 of NW_009734502.1, read as the reverse complement.
ACAACCATAGCTCTCATTTTTGTCACATAAACCAGGATGGTCAATTTTCACCTGCACTGGAGTTGATGTAGCTCATCTCAGTGTACAAACAAGGCTTTTGCATTACAGTGACTGATCTGTACCTTGGGCCCTAATTACTTGCTGTAGACCTGAAGTGCCCCAGTGGAGAGACCCACCTAGAGCAGGGCCACGCTACTTCTCGCTTCTCTTCCACCTGTCCCTCTCTGATTCTTCATGTTTGTGGCTGCACAGCACTGTGGGTTCAGTAGCTGGGATGTTCTGTACCCATTTTGTGTTAAAGATTTTTCAAAATAGCTCCAGAAGGCTCAAATACTGTCTTAGTTGAACTGGTCTTGTCTTCTTACTTGTAGAGTTGTGGTACAGGCAAGATCCTGCTGGCTAGATATTTGGGGTTATGGTTTTTCCCTGTCATGTTAGCACTCATCTGACCTAGATGAGCGCCAGGAATAAACCACCAATGGAGAATATGGCCATGCCTCACTTCTCATGTTGGACCTGGGTTTTCTCCTGTCTTCAAACAGTTGAGCTATACGGACTTAAATAACTATTTAAAGGCATTTCATTGCAATCTTTTGTCCAACAAAGCTTGTAGATTATAAAATTATTTGGCTGTTATGCCTATAAAAATGCAGCCTTTACCTCAGTCATCCCTGGTTTGTGCTGAATACCTGTTAATGTTTTTTTCTTAAAATTTTGCTCTTCATGTTTGAGGTGGTTTTTTTGGATAACTGATCTAGATGCAATTTGGGCTTTTTGATTTTTCTCAAATGGCTAACTTGATTTAGTTAGGTAGATGCAAGTCCTTGTGGAGGTATTCCTTGTTTGGAATATACCTTTATTTGAATTAAATTTAATAAGGAGCTATCACAACTGGAATAAAAAGTGCTCTATTTCAGTATGTAACCTTGTTGTAGGTGGTTGTTCCAAGGCTGTTTGTCATACTTTTTGTAGATAAAACCTAAACCACAGCCTTTGAACTAAATATCAAAAGGCCTTTGAAGATATTTTGGGATTTTGTTTTTTTTTTGTAAGGGTCTCTTAATCCCAGTAGGGGCTTTTGTTCGGGGTTTTGTGTTTTTTGTTTTTTTTTCTTTAGAGATGGGGTTACCTCTTGACTTTATAGTCACTCCTATTTATCAAGAGCCCATCTGTACAAGTCCTGCTCCTGTCATCCCCTAACCGAAGGCACAGATTTATCAATACTGGCTCGATATGTTAAGTCACATAAAGTACGTATCAAATATTGTACATGGTCACTGGTTGTTCTTTCTACTCTTCTTTGGAATACAGAAAGACACAAAACTTCGTCTGACAACAAGGAAAGTTCAGGCATATTTTGCAGCATATTTTCATCATCCAAGTGTCTTGTAGTGTTGTGGGGCTGGGGTTTTTTTTGGGTTGGCTGGCTGCTTGGTTGGTTGATTTTCAGTGGCATTCTCTGCATCTTCGGTGAACTATTCCCACTTCTGAGAGCTTGGTCCTTCTTCACACTGTTTTTTACTACTGAGCACCTCACTCCATGCTGAAACTCCTGACCATGGCTACAGTGGATCACAGAAACACAGAATGTCAGGGCTTGGAGGGTTTTGAATGTCTCCAGAGAAGGAGACTCCACAACCTCCCTGGGCAGCCTGTGCCAGGGCTCTGTCACCCTCACAGGGAAAAAGTTTTTTCTCATGTTTCTGTGGAACCTCCTGTGTTCCAGCTTGTACCCATTGCTCCTTGTCCTGTCATTAGACATCACTGAGAAGAGCCTGGCTCCGTCCTCCTGACACTCACCCTTGACATATTTATAAACATTTATGAGGTCACCCCTCATCCTCCTCTTCTTCAAACTAAAGAGACCCAGCTCCTTCAGCCTTTCCTCAGAAGGGAGATGTTCCACTCCCTCCATCATCTTTGTGGCTCTGTGCTGGACTCTCTCCAGCAGTTCCCTGTCTCTCTTGAGCTGAGAGGCCCAGAACTGGACACAATATTCCAGATGTGGCCTCACCAGGGCAGAGTAGAGGGGCAGGAGGACCTCTCTCAACCTACTAGCCACTCCCTTTCTAATACACCCCAGGATGCCATTGGCCTTCCTGGCCACAAGGGCACATTGCTGGCTCATGGTCATCCTGTTGTCCACTAGAACCCCCAGGTCCCTTTCTCCTACGCTGCTCTCCAGCAGGTCAGTCCCCAACCTGTACTGGCACATGGGGTTGTTCCTTCCCAGGTGCAAACTCTACACTTGATGAATATTACTTCCCTATGTCCTAGTAGTCCAGAAATACCAGCTATAGAGCTGCTGTGATATTCTGCGGGCAGATGCTCACATGAGGTATGATGCTCTGCCTGGGAGCTTGAAAGCAGACCAAGTGGCCAGGTAAGTGAACAGAGGACGTAGGTGTTGTGCTTAGCTTCTCGCGTACCTGTATAGCATGCCTGGAGTAGGCACTGCTTGGGAAGTGTGGTACTTTAAGATGGTATCTTTAAATACAGAGTGAGCTATGAGAGCCCTTGCGGGCACCCAAAGAGTGTTTCGGCTTTATAGATAAAAATAATAGCCTTGTGGAATGTCAACAGAGGCAGGAGTTATTTAAAATTACAGATGTAAAGTTTGCTTAGATGTAAATATCTTAAGTGCCAAGGAAATGTATTTTTCGCTGTTCAAATAAATCATAACGTGTGAAGAATGTAATTGAATCTTACACATATAACTGTTCTAAAATCTGTTAATTATCTCTTTCAAGTATTTGAAGCAATTAAATTGATAAAATGACACTTCTGTCATACACAAAATTTTTATTTATGTTTGAATCCCTAGAAATAACTACTTTCTGGATACTAGTAATATATATTTTTATCTTAAGATCTAATCTAATGTCAGAAAGAGTAGATAAACCTGTGATTTAATGTTTGAGGAACTTGAGCAGGGATTTTTTTTTAGGTTGAAACTGCCAGCAAGGTAGTGTGGATGAACTGTTTCCCCAGGTATGCTACATAAAGGATAAATCTGTCTGTTAGCGTTCCAGCCTGATTTCAACCCTCAAATTGTGATTTGCAGCCAGAGCACCATATTTTGTGATCATGCTTCAAAGCAGACCTACAATGGAAGGTCCTTAAAAACCCCCGTACTTAAATGCAGTAGGAAAACGTGGCACCAACTCAGTGTGTGCACTGTACACGTTAAGATAATTTAGATGTGTAACCCATTTGATAGAGAAAAGCATTTAGCTGGGGGAGATGTCTTTGAACTGCAAAATTAAATATTGCTTTTAAATGGTAGCCAAAGATCACACATACCTTCATTGTAATATAGATGTTGGCTTCAGCATTTGCCCATAGTTATTCAGTTGTCACTTTTTAAGCGAGTTGGTTTTTTTGGAAGAGACGCAAGTAGGCAATCTCACGCAAATGTAGTTTTCTTTGTTTTGCCGGAACTGTTGTGGTAAGAACAGCAACATTACATTGGTTTGCTGCAGAGCTCGTCACAAGGAGTTCGGATTCTGCTTTGGGGAATTGTTCCTGGGGTGTCTGCCGTGGACACTTGAAGCTGGTGGATCTGTGTTGAGTGTGTACTCTGAGGTCACGAAGCTGTGGCATGCCAGCAGGATGAAGAATGGAAATAAAGTTAAGGCAGTTTCCAGGTGACACAATCAAATCATGAAGAAACACCAATGAAAGCTGAGTCCCAATCACAAGAAATAGCCAAATATTTCGTACATTTGCTGTCCTGTACTTCAGCGGCAACAGTGCGAAGCAAGGAGTTGCTACTCTCGGTGCCTTACAGGTGGGCTGGTTTGGGCTGCGTTCATTTTCTTCCCAGCAGCTACTACAGGGCTGTTTTGGATTTGTGCTGATAACACAGGGACGTTGTAGTTACTGCTGAGCAGTTCTTATTCGCAACTTGCGCAACTGACCCAAGGGGTATCCCAGACCATACAACATCATGCTCAGCACGTAAAACCAGGGGAAGGAGGAGGAAGAGAGGGATGTTTGGAGTGATGGCATTTGTCTTCCCAAGTCACCGTTATGTGTGCTGGCACCCTGCTTTCCTGGAGATGGCTGAACACCTGCCTGCCCATGGGAATTGGGCGAGGAATTCCTTGCTTTGCTTTGTTTGTGTGTGTGGCTTTTCTTTACCTGTTAAGCTGTCTTTATCTCAATCCGCAAGTTTTCTCACTTTTCTGATTCTCTCCCCAGTCATGCTGCGGGGTGGAATGAGCGAGTGGCTGCAGGGGGCTGAGCTGCCAGCTGGGGTTTTAAAGTCCAAGAGCAGTGAATGAACCTTCCAATGACTTACGTGCTTTTCTTCTCCATTTAATACAATTTTTTTCTTAAGGGGCTTGGGTATGTTGATATTCCTGTTAGTTAGAAAGGCATGTCAAACAGACTATGTTTGTGGCTGCTCCACAGAAAGGCAGGAGAAGATTTAGAGGGGGTGTGCATTTTGTTTTGTTTACTGGTCTTTGGTTTGATTTTGTGGTTTTTTTCCTTTAAACATGATAGTATCCTGAATAGAATTTTCTGTGAGCTGGCAGTGTAATTTACTTTTTTGGAAGTTCTGTGTAGAACTAGGAAAGGATGTGTTATAATTTGTGGAGTGAGACATTTATTAATAGCTAGCACTAAATCTACAAGCCAGGTTTTATCTTTGGATCTAATGTTACCACTGTTAAGCATTCTGCCTTTGAGTGGCTGTGGAACTGGAACAGAATAGGTTTTTGCCCCGTTAAATGCCTACGTTGCGGTGCTTTGTTTGAAGTAAAGGCAAAAAACGTGCAATGACAAGCTTGGGTTTTATTTGATTGGCCTTGAAAACTGCATACAAGTAAAGACAAGGGAAAGATCTGAAAATTGACCTTTTCATTATTCGAACGTTTCCTTGTAGCATTGGAAACACAACCGTAACAGCGTTGTGGTGTTATAGAGGAACAGAAAAATTCAGTTAAGCAGTCTAGTTTGTCTAAACTGAATGGGATATTTTATCTAAATGACAATTGAGAGGAAAAAGTAAACTCTATTTTAAAAATAATTTTAATATACAGTTTTAGCAGTACAGGTAAGAGAAACTTTATTTTGACAGTGTCACAAATATGTTTTAAAAAATGAGGACAGTAAAGAAGCGGTAAAACTATTCCTTTTCCAATTCCTTGTGGTATCAGAAACAAACATTTTTAAGGTGATTTGAAGGAAGAAGTAACAGCAAGAAACTTGTAATGAACTCATGCTCTAACCTATAAATCTGAGGGGTTTTCAAATCTTTTTGATTTTTGTTTTGCTTTACTTGACCATAGGAAGAGTTTTCCTTTATGGAGTGTGTAGAATTGTTCAAAGACTTGTCTTTTTGTGATAATTTCAGAAAAAAAAATGTTAGCCTCATCTTTGGGAAAGCCTTAAGCTGATTTTTGTATCCTGTAATTTAAATATTCATAGTATGAAATTTATGTCATTGTGTATTCTGTTTAATATGGAATTATGGATTTTTCATGGAGTTTGGTTTTTACACGTTAGGAGATAAGATTCTGCAGGTTTAAGTTGTTAATGTTCAAAGTATACCTGTTTCAAATGGTATGTTATTACTCATAGTAAATTACTCAGAAATTTACTTTGAGTAGCTAAAAAAAGCTTTTATGGTTGAATCCAGCATAACCTTGTATGTTCATATGACCAGTTTCCATGTAATACCCACAGGCTGCAGCTTTTCATGCTTCCTTGATTCTGAACATGAACTTTTTCCCCAATGTTTGAAAAAGTCAGTCTGGCAAACTTTGTGGGGAGGTACAAACCTCAGGTAGATTTTTACAGCATTGCTGACAGTACCAGATTTGTAAGCTGGCTTTGATGGGACCGAGGCTTGAGAGACCCACTCCGTTCGTGGTGAATGAGACAATTCATTGCCAGTGCCTTCTTGAGCCTGGATGGCTTTTATTTGAACTATGTGATTATAGCCTTCAAAAAAATCAATAAAATCCAAGCAGGTACCTTCACTTTGGTAGTGGCAGTCAATTTGTGCTTCCCGTAGCTATTAGGTTTGGCCAATGTGGGGGAGAGTTAAAACTGACCCAGCATGTCGGTGCTCAGTGCTGCTCAGTGCTGCTCCTAAAATCTTCACCAGTGTCTTTCCCAGTTAATTATTAAGCAAAGTTATCGGAGGAGTGGAAATACTGACCATGAAGAGGCTTGACACAAAATCAAAGATTGAGATAAGGCAGATGGTCTTTTGAACTGAAAATTGAAGGGAAAGCCCCTAAATACGTACTGTGTAGAATGTGAATGGATAAATAATGAGTCCAGGGGAGCTGGGAGTTACTCCAGTCCCTAACGTACAAATATGATTTATTTTGTGCTTTCTAGTGATGCTTTGAGTTCTTACTGAAGTTTTTCTTAATGTAGGTTACACACTACAAGCAATATCCACCTAATACAAGCAAAGTATATTCCTACTTTGAATGTCGTGAAAAGAAGACTGAAAATTCCAAATTAAGGAAAGTGAAATACGAAGAAACTGTTTTTTATGGTTTGCAGTACATTCTGAATAAATACTTAAAAGGTAACTCAAATTCCAGTCAAACTTTTCCTGTAAATAAATACCTTAACTCTTCTCAAGCCTGGAATCTTATTAATGATACAATTCCAGATTATCTTGGTATGGTGTAGGTAGTGACATGCATAAGATCTTATTTATGTGATTCTGAAAATGAGATGTGCACCCTCATAAAATGGTATTGACCTCTTAATTCAGACGCCTCTCTATTATGTTTATTTATGCCAATGGGCTAAATTGAAATGTATGGAAATGGACTGTACACAGAATCACGAGAAGATAGAAGATTTGAGAGAGAATACATTTCACATTTTGAACATAAACTTTACTCTGTATGTGTTGGTTTATTTACTGTGTAAACTAATAGTGGTTTTAATTTCATTTTGATTGCTACTCAGCTTAGATCATTGAATATTGCAGCTACGTGTGAAAGTGTTTACAATATTGACAATTTGAAGAGCAACATCTGAAAATTTACTGGTGCCATTTAAGATTTTGTTCATTTTTTCGCATTATGTGCAAATATCACCTGTTCTGACCTGAACGCACGTTGCCTTCTGCCAAACATTAGAAAGAAAACATTAGTCATATGGCTTACATATGTTTGTCTTGATCCGGAATCCATAAATATCTCTGCAAATTCTGCCAAAGACTTGAATTCCACTATAATCAAAACGCTTGATAATCTTGTTTCTTTTCTCTTTAGCAATCTGAGGACTGTTCTGTAACGTTTCCAGTAGATGATTGGTCCTACAGCAGTAGCAATGCTTATTCAAATAATGCGATTATTCTGTCAGTTCCTATCGCAAGGTGGTCACTCAAAGACTGGTTGTAAGGACTCTCCATGGGGATTCTCCCTGGAGCAAAGTAGCTTAACCCTTGTGCTAGTCTGGTTACGTGTTGTTGCATGTGCCAGCTTGCACAATCACACGTTCCTCTGGATAAAGTACTGCCACTAGAACTCTTGACAGGTCTTTGACCTGATGTCATAAAAGAGTAATAATCTCAAACTGACCTTGAGTCACCTGCAACTCGCAAGTATGTTTTATCCTGTTGGTTTCTTGAGCGTCCTAAACTATATAGTAAATGAAAATAAAATTTGGCGTTAAATTAGCTAGTATACTGCATTGGACATGTTCTCCATGTCTTTGTTGGAAGCAAAGTGACTTTTCTGTGTCTCTAACCTTTTTGTTATTTATTTTATAAATTGATAAATGTTCTAAGTTTCTAAGCTCTCATCTGTTTCTGAAACCACAGGTAAAGTGGTGACCAAAGAGAAAATCAAGGAAGCCAAAGAAGTATATAGGGAACATTTTCAAGATGATGTCTTCAATGAAAAGGGATGGAACTATATTCTGGAGGTAAAAATTAATGTAAATAGTATAAGATCATCGTGAAGGATTTACGAATCAATTGGAGTACAAATACAGCACTCTCCTTTTAACTATCATAGTAAAGACTGTATAAATTTAGCTTTTTATGTTTGACAGCTGCTACTCCTTGTACACTGAAGAATAATCATATAATTGTAATTCTTTGGAGAAAAGTAATTTTCATCCTTTCAGATGCCAAACACAGCTTTGCAGGTAATAAGGATTTACGACTGCCGTCAGCCAGCTAAGTGTAAGTGGGGGCTTGTTGGCAAGTCTCCATATGTACTATAGTGCCTAGTGGCTGCTTGCACCATTTACGTTGCTTTCTGTAACTAATCATAACCATTTTTATTCTGATGCTCAGAGCATTACAACTTCTTGCGTGTATTAGTTCCAGAAAATACGTGGTTTGTTGAAACGTTTCTTAAATTTCTCAGATATACTGAAGTTGAACTTTATTATGAAATAGAAAGCTTGAGCACTTCTGACACACACATCCTTCCAAATTAAGTCTTTCCACAATTACTCTCTCCCTTTTGTTTAAAAAAGTGTCAGTCTTTAAGTAATTGCAAACATCTCTTCTCTATAAAAGCAGCAGATTCAGACTGAGCATTCATCAGGGCTATTCTAATCTCTGCAAGTTAATTAAATGCTAAGTTTCATTGTGGGTTCTAGTGAATGGATATTTTTTGTCATTTGAAATCACAGTTTTTAGTTCTTTGCATTAATTTTTGCCTGGATACCCTGACTGTATGTATTTTATGTGGCATGTGGTGTGAATATACCTGGATGTTACCTTGCAAACAGGGTGGGCCATGCGGTATGCAAGAGAAAAGTGAATTTCAACTGAGTGTTGCAAAAGTGAATTTCAACTAAGTATCCAAAGGGCAGCAATGTAAATAAACCCACTGTTTTCTAAAAGGATTGTGGAGAGATTTGTAGAGGACTTGGATCAAATAACTACCAATGTGAATTCAATCCATATTTGTGTTTAAGCTACATTATACATGGTGAACAGCTTTCACCTGTATTTAAAGTAATCTTGATCCCTCTTTGGCTACACTGAATTAACACGTTTAGTGATGCGTGTCTGTCTACACTGAGCTTTAACGTGATTTAATTAATTCCATTCAACTTTTTGGTTTAGACAAAAGAAGCTTTTCTGCGTACCCTCTGTATATTGTTTCTTCCTTTGTTAGATTTTTTTGCTAAAATTGTGCATATATGAAAAAATAGGAGTTCCACTTCCTGATCTTGGATGCTGATAGCTTTCAAACTAGAAGTGTATGTACCTTTTGGGTCTTTGTATGGCCTTATATGCAGACAGAGACCCTGCTTCTGCTCACTGAATTCCTGTATATAGAACCATAGAATGTGTTGGGCTCAAGGAGACCTTTAAAGGTCGTCTAGTCCAACCTCCCTGCAGTGAGCAGGGACATCTTTAACTAGATCAGGTTGCATAGAGTCCCATCAAGCCTGACCTTGAATGCCTCCAGGAATGGAGCCACCACCACCTCTCTGGGCAACCTGTTCCAGTGTTTCACCTCCCCTGTAGTAAAGAACTTCTTCCTGATATCTAGTCTAACTCTACCCTGCTCTAGTTTAAAACCATTGCCCCTTGTCCAATAGCTACACACACCTTTGTAAACAGTCCCTCTCCAGCTTTCCTGTAGCACCCCTTCAGGTACTGGAAGGCCGCTGTAAGGTCTTCCTGGAGCCTTCTCTTCTCCAGACTGAACAACCCCAACTCTCTCAGCCTGTCCTCGTAGGAGAGGTGCTCCAGCCCTTTGATCATTTTTGTGGCCTCATCTGGACCTGCTCCAACAAGTCCATGTCATTCTTGTGTTGAGGGCTCCACAGCTGGCTGCAGTACTGCAGGTGAGGCCCTATCAGTGCAGAGGGGCAGAATCACCTCTCTCGACCTGCTGGCCATGTTTCTCCTGTTGCAGCCCAGGATGCAGTTGGCCTTTTGGGCCGCAAGTGTGCATTGGTGGCTCATGTCCAGCTTTATGGCCACCAGTACACCCAAGTCATTTTCCACATGGTTGCTCTCTGTCACCTCATCCTCCAGCCTTGTTAAAAAGGATTTCTCCAACCCAGGTGCAGTCTTGTACTCAGACTTGTTGAACCTCATGAGGTTTGCATGGGCCCACTTGTCCAGCTTGTCCACATCCCTCCGGAGGAGATCCTGTCCCTCCGGCATGTCGACCGCACCACTCAGCTTGGTGTCATCTGCAGACTTGCTGAGGCTGCTCTCTTATCCCACTGTCTGTGTCACTGATGAAGATGTTGAAGAGCACTGGTTCCCTGTGGGACACCAGCTGTCACCTGTCTCCATCTGGACATCGAGCCATTGAGCACAACCCTCTGGGTGCAACCATCCAGCCAATGCCTTACCCACCAATAAGGTGCTTTTATTTGGATACCTACCCACGTTAGCTCTCTAGCTCTGTTACTTAACATGTGGTGTTAAGTAAAGCAGAGGGAGCAATGACTGTGTGAGTCAAGTGCCAAAATGAATTGAAACATACATGCATGAGCTTGTACCAAGAGTAAATGAATGAGTAAATACTGATAGGGCGAAGGGGTTGAAGAGCAGAGAGGATTGCGTGAAGATGGAAGGGGTGACATAAAGGCTGGAAGTTGGCAGGAATTACTGATGAGTGACGGAGATGTAGGCCCTGAATTATACAAGCTAATTCTACCTAAAAATTTTGAAAAGGCTTGTACTGCTGTGGCATGACCACATTGCTTTTTTTTCCATGGACAAAATCAACACCTATAGCTATTCTGGAATCTGTTTTGGTTTTCACTTAACGATACTTTTTGTCTTCATTGAATCATTAATAATTTATTTTGAGTCTTTTTGAAGGCTTTATTGTCCTTTGTTAACCCAGAACAGACATCTCAAAGTCTGACAGCTAAACCCTATGTGGTATATAGACACAATTTGCTTCAGCATATTGCACGTTTGATGAAACTTTTTAACTAGTGAGGAAGAGACTTGTGATGCATTTTGGACACTAGAGAATACATTTTGATGCTACTTATGAATTTGTGTAATTGTCCTGAATTGATGCGATTTCTGTTGCTTTTAAAGAATATCTCATGAGAAGCTTTCTGTCAAAAAATATTAATATATGAAACATTTTAAGTATTATCAGTGTAGCTGGCGGCGCTCTTTAAGAAAGTTATAATCACTCTTTTAGAGTTGCTGTTTGCAACTTACTCTTTTTCAAAAGCTCTATTTCACACAGTGTTTAGTCCATCAGGAATGAGAGTCTGAATTTGACAAAAGAATGACACTTCAACAACATTAGATTTTAAATTTCGTGAATAACTGAAATGATAATATACTTTTTAAAATAGTTATTAGTTGGTTCCTGCTCTAATAAATTATTAAAGCACATATCTATACAAGCAAAAGTAGGGTTTTTTTGAAGGTGTATAGAACAGCTAAACATTTTTTAGCTTAATGTGAAAGCACGGGTTAAAAGAAAGAGGTAGCAAGTATTTCTTGTTCTATAGGTAGAACTTATTTCTCGAATTTGTGCAAGGAATACAACTGATAACCATCATTTGATTTGATAAACTTTTTTTTTTTTTTAGGTTACAGGATTTTCCTGGGTTTTTTGATAAATGTGGATTTTTTTAATTTATTTTTTTTTAAGGGGCTAGTGGGTGTGCAAACAAACCAAATTTTTTTTAGGTTTGAAAGAAACGAAGAAGAAAGCTTCATCAATAAACTCGTAGCATGACTTTTTAGCCATTGCAGTCAAATAAAAGAGAGTTAGGTCCTAATCTTTCCCGTTGCCTGACAAGATTCCTGTTTCTTACGCAGAAATACGATGGCCATCTTCCTATAGAAATAAAGGCTGTTCCTGAGGGCTCTGTAATTCCCAGAGGAAATGTTCTTTTCACAGTAGAAAATACAGATCCAGAGTGCTACTGGCTCACAAATTGGATTGAGGTCAGTTTTGGAAAGTTAACATGTTTTTGCTAAGTAAATATTAATGCAATTAAATTGATGGCTGAATCCCTTATCGTTTTAAGGGGAATATCTGGCAATTCTCACTTTCTGCTTTAAGTAAGCCTGGATTATATTTATAGTGTTCTTCTACAGAACTTTCCCCCCCTACCTGGCAAGAGGTTGTGGTACTTTTACGGGAAATTCACAGCAGTACTTTTATCACCGAGGAAAGTAGGATGGAGGGGGAAAATTGTGTGTCCAGAGCTTGGGAGTGATAATTCCTGAGGTGATCAATACCTGGTCTACCTTATAAAGGCATTATAAAAGCTAATTACTTTACCCCTAAAGCAAACTGTTGGAAGCATCAGTACTTTCTCAATGAGCAATGAAAATAAATAGACCTTTTTGTGCCTGATTAAATGCCACGTGGGGATTTTTAAGTCCTAAGCAAACACATGCCTAATAATGTGATGGATTTTGTTTTAGACGATTCTTGTGCAGTCGTGGTATCCAATCACAGTGGCTACGAACTCAAGAGAGCAGAAAAAGATTTTGGCCAAATATTTGCTAGAGACTTCTGGCAGCTTGGAAGGACTGGAGTATAAGCTGCATGACTTTGGCTACAGAGGAGTTTCTTCACAAGAGGTAATACTACTTGTCTGATAATTTGAGAAGTGTAAGTGTTCTTAGCTATAGCAGATGGTGGCATCTGTCTGTTCCCACTTGTGTCCCTGTTCAGCACTGAAATGGTGAACGCGCAGAGCACTACTTGGATTTATTGCCAAGGGACCGGTCTGAGGTGGGAGGTGGGTATGTGTCTGTGAGCACCACGCTGCAAGAGGTTTTTCTGTATGGAAACTGTCTTCTGGAGAGGCATGAAGAGAGTATTGGTGAAACTGGAACCGAGTTACGCTGTGTCAAGCTAGTGCTAGGTGGTGGCTGGGTTTAGGCTTCTAAATTTGTCCCAGCAACTGAAAGTTGGGTCTTTTTCAGACTGCAGGAATAGGAGCTTCAGCTCACTTGGTGAACTTCAAAGGAACAGACACTGTAGCAGGAATTGCATTAATTAAAAAGTACTACGGGACAAAAGATCCGGTTCCAGGATACTCTGTTCCAGCTGCTGAACACAGGTAAAGTATTGGGCTGTTAAAGCCCTTCTAAAAATAGCTTAACAAAATGTCATTTTTTCTTATCCATCTTTGTATCCAGAAATATTAAGCTGTTTCACTTGCATCATACAGTATTAGCCATGACCGATCCAGCTGTCAAGGCTGAAGTTCAGTATTGATGCCTCTGTATGTTCTAGAGGCATAACAGTGGCATGGTTGTTCTTAACTATAAATGTTTTAAAAGTTTTTTTTTTTTATCTATAACCTGCTTATCAGTGTCTAAGTAAATTTGGATGATTCTTTTTAGAGTGGATTTGAAAGCTTACAGCTTTCAGTAGATACTGAGGATTCACATACTGAACTTTCAATTTCATTTTAAACATAAAATTATAAAATGAAAACCCATGTATGTTGCAATTCTGGACTCCCAGATCATGTTCTCCTTCCAAAAGAGGCAGTTGCTCTAAAGCTTGCCATCAGCATAATTAATTCAGCTAATGGTAAATACTTCATCTCTCACTAAGATTTGTGAATGAGAGTTTTGAGAATAAGGATGTGATCTCAAACAGACATTTAAGATGAAGACCTCTCATTTTTTATATTCAAATCCTGTAAGAGGTCAGGAGTGAATGCAGATCCTTGGATTTCACTTGCATGTCTGCCTACTGAAGTGAGCAGAATATGAAGTTTGTTTGTGGTTTGTTTTTTTTTCCCTTAACAAGTACAAAATCCAGTGCTTTTAAATGTGAATATTTTCACTTGGGATTGCAAGATTGGAAAGGCTGACATGAATAGCCCTCGTAGGATAGTGATCAGCTTTAAAGGAACACTGCTTCATGTCACTTTCTGGACCGTTGCTGTAGCACTGTTGTAGAACTCCTACTTCTTGTTGAAGTGTCACATTTTGTCTGAAACACATTCTCCTAGCTTAGCTTAATACTAAGGTTAAATCCAAAAATGGTGACCCAGGCAACTCTAAAATTCTTTGTGATGAGAGCAAACACGTGGAGTCGTCTTGCACAGCCTATCGAAGTGGTGGCACGAGAGCAGACAGCTTGAACTGCCCTCGTTACAGTCTGCGCTGCCAAACACAGGCTGCAGTCGCCCTTTCCGCTCGCTTTTTCTACTCCACAAAAAGAGCCTCGGGCAAGAGACCCAAACTTTTCCCAGAATTGTTCTGCTATTTCACGACCTCCAACGCGAGGCTGCGTTGCAAGTGCCATGCTTGCCTCTGGTGTGTCACCAGGCTCATTCCTCGCACTGCCCCAACTGCGTTGAAACGCGTTTTGTCTCTTCACTGCTGTGATCTGGGGCTTGTCTACACAACAGTTAATGCTAGTAAAATAGCATTTTATGGTAAAAGTTCAATGCTCACTAGCCTATGCTTTGCATGAAAGCATTTTTAGGTGTTCACAGGCAAGTTGCTGAAGTCAGTTGTGTCAGCTGGGCTGTGACAGCCACTGACAGAACTGCTGCTGCCCATCGGCTGCTGTTTGGTAACTTATTACCCCTCCTAGCAACTCTGGTTTCTGTGCTTGCCTGTGCCCTTGTACCAAGGGTAATGCCCTGAGGTTCCTCTAGAAGAATGTTTGTATAAGTGAGTTTAGTGGTTTTAAATCACTATTAAACTAAAATAAATTGTGTTTTGCTTCTGAGATTTTTTTTCTAGCATATGCTACTAGTTCTCTACTTCCCATTTTGTAGTTTGAAGTTGACAGAGCAGATGTTACATTCTTGCATCTGTAGTTCCCTGACTGCCTGAATTGGAGATGTAAAGAGAAACTCTCTTGCTAATCATAGAATCGTAGAATGGCCTATGCTGGAAGGGACCTCAGAGATCATCTAGCCCAACCTCCCTGTCATGGGCAGGGACGCCACCTCTTGACTAGACCAGGCAACACGTGGGGACCAAGCGGGAATCAAACCCGCGACCTCGGTGTTGTCATTGTTGTCAGCACCACTGCTCAAACCACTGAGCTAACCGGCCCCTAATTTTTTTTGTTGTGGTTTTTTTTTTTTAAATAAATCATTTACATGTGAAGGAAGTTTCATATGTCAAATGTTTGAGTTGCCAAAGATAATCCAGGATGCTGTTTATTTATAATATACTATATTTACTATCCGTGCAACACAGAGATGACAAGCACATGGTCTATGCCGTCTTGTAATGATATTGCCTATTGTTATCTTGAACTGTTGCTGGCAGGAAATACGGAATGTGTGATTTAACATATAAATGCTGCTATCATACGGATTTTTCAATTGATTTTTACAGTACCATAACAGCTTGGGGGAAAGATCATGAAAAAGATGCTTTTGAACACATAGTGACGCAGTTTTCTTCAGTGCCTGTGTCTGTGGTTAGTGACAGCTACGACATTTACAACGCTTGTGAAAAAATATGGGGCGATGACTTAAGGCATATAATTGAAGCCCGAAGTCCAGAGGCACCACTTATTATTAGACCAGATTCTGGAAATCCCCTTGACACTGTTTTAAAGGTAATGCTTTCTGGAAGTTATTGGTATACAGGATTGGGAAGGGCAGTAGTTTGTTTTGTAATGACTGGCTACCAAGCATAGGAAACATATGTAATGTTCTAACTTGGTATCCATAGTATAGAGTTGATGCTGGATAATTTGGACCTTTGAAAAGTGTAAACATCCACCTCATCTCTATATAGATACAGAAACTCTTTTGCAGTGTAAATAATCTTTTTTTATCATACTCTTTCTTGCATACCATTCTTGAAGCTTTTACAATAACAGTTTTGCTGATATAATGATGCTGGAATGATTCTGTGAAGAGAAACTTTCAACATTTAGTAACAAATAAAATGGGAAACAACTTGAGTACTAATAAAACGCCAGGCCAGTAAGACTTTTTGCTGCCAAGTTTAAGTATCTTGGTGTCCAGTATTAATGTGAATCATTGTTTTATGCTACAAATACACATTTAGCACTCTCTCCCTAATGACCTGCATTTAAGTCAGTGGTGCACGACCTCCAAACTGAGAAATTCTTCTTGCCTTGTAGTTCTTTAGAGAGCATAATGATTGTTAAAGTTAGATAATACAAGCCATTGATACATCTGAATCTGAGCAGCTGTCACCACTGTTTTAATAAGAAAGAAGGGGAAATTTTAGTTTTGTTGGTAGCCTTTCAAATTATATCCATACAGCTTTACCTTTTTTTTTTTCCTTTGGGGCAAGTCACATATGACAAATAGGAAAAACTCCAGACTGAAGTGTTTAGTTTTAATTATTGGTGACTAACAAAATCACAGAAAACCAAAAGCCTCATCTGCCATCTTAAGGGAGGTCAAAAGAAGAGGAGAATCTTCAAATTTAATAGTAAAAACTCACAGCAATGAAAAAGAAAGGAGGGGAGCGTGGTTCTCATTAGCTCTCGGATACAAGTTCACAAAGGCTATATGGTCTGGGACTGCTTTAATCTAATGGCTGGCATGCTTTTTCCTTGTGTGCCTATGGATAGATTTAATGCAGGATATATGGGTGTTTTTATGGATTTTTCCTTTGAAAGAGCGTGACTCAAATGTGGAAATGGTGTTTGTTTATTGGGATAGCAGGTTATGACTTTTATTTTGAACTGCTTTTTGTTTTTTAATAGGTCTTGGAGATCTTAGGGAAGAAATTTCCCATTACAGAGAACTCAAAAGGCTACAAGTTGCTGCCACCGTATCTCAGAGTTATTCAAGGGGATGGTGTGGATATCAACACGTTGCAAGAGGTAGGAGAGCCCGTTCATGTTTCAGAGTGACACTGGCAATGTTGATATTTAATCTGGACGCTGTTATGACATGTCAGATGTTGCAGCAGAGACTGCTGACCCCACCCTGCCCTTCATTCCAGACACTGGCAAGATATCCTAATGCGTAAAGCAAATTCATTAAAACTTCACAGGGAATTATTAAGATATGTTTTAAAAAAAACAAACCTAAACCACATTTCCTAATCCCCCTGTTGTAACCTTTCTCCTCCCACTGTCTCTCCTTTTGTTTGCTTTCATCCTGCTTGTCAAGTCTAATTCAGATCAAAATCTGGCAGGGTTTGGTCCTTTCACTGATATCTAAGGCACACTGCGTGATTGCTGTGCTGTAGCAATAGTTGTAATTAACTGGTTTGGTTCATTAGTTATGTACCATCTCAAGTGTACTTGCAATCAAATATTGAAGGTGTCATTTTCAAGGAGACTTTTAAAAACAAGGGTGAAGGAGGCAAGTTCATTGATTTGACAACTAGTGAAATCAGGATTGTTGGAAGTCTGGAAAATACGTGCAGCAGATTAGGTCGCAGTCTGAGTTGAAAGTGCAGTTTCACTGAGACAAAAATCGGTTATTTAGTATGTGCTGCATACTTGAAGCTAATTATGATTTCACTGCTATTGAGTGGATGGAGATGCTAGGTAGTATAATTGGTTGCAAAGGTACAGCCTGCAGTAACTGCATGTGAAAGGAGGAGGGCTTGACTTTATCAGGTTTGTCCTGGATCATTCATCTTCAGCTGTATTAGAGTTCAAAACCAGAAGTAAATTGGAGGAATTGAAGATTAATTTTACTTGATTTTATTGACATGTGTCTTATCTTTCTAGACTGACATGTCCATAGAGCTTTCTTAACAAAGTTCACTTTTCCTCCTTCTCAAAATAAGGAGTAAGAGAAACATCAGGCTTGTGGATTAGTCTGAAACTCTGTGTATCTAATGTGGGCACATGATGTGAACTCAAATTTGTCACTCAGATACTCAGAGAGCAGTTAACACCGAGATTGTTACCTGATATGCCATCCGGAGCACAGTCACACACTACAGTTTTGTTCCTCCTCCGGTAGCCTTTAAAGCAAATTTTATTTTACTTTACCTTTTTGTTTACATTCTGTGGTTTTTGGAAAATATACAACTGTGCTAATGTGCTTAACAGAGCACAAGTGTGAGAGGTTAATAGCTGGAAAGGAAGTCTTATCATTTGATACTAGGAGAAGAAACTTTTTTTTAATAAACATCTGCTCGTTCTCAACAGCAAACAGGACTGATGCCTGAGTCAGGCGAACTGTGTTGTGGTTGAGATTTCCATGAGCTATGACAGGAAAGAAATTGTACTCTTCTTTCTTGTAAGGGACACGAAGGTTACTTTCTGTAAGTTATGCTGGACGAAATTCAAGGATACTCGTACACCATTAATTGTAATCAAAATATTAAAACTAGTATTTATAAATCTTGACATTAGGGGAAAAAATGTACTGCTTTCCAAGTTCTAAATAGAGCAGAAAAATAATTCCAGCAGCTACTGGGAGATGATGAGAGACGGAAGGAGCAGTTCTGTGTTCAAATGATCTGCCTATTTACATATTTTCCTCACTGAACTGTAACTGTTTATGTGGAGAAGTCTACCTGTAGTATGTAGTAGAAGAGAGTTGAAGATCCAGTTCCACAAGATGCACAGAACAGACATAACTCACTGCTGCCCCATGGCCACCTTCTCTTATCTTCCTGACTAAGTAAGGCACGCCGCACATCAGCTTTGGTCATTGAACTGCTGGTCATTAAACTAACTGAGCCCACACATGTAGCACCAAACTAACGCAGCCAGAAGCGATCAGTTTTGTGGTTTAGTGAATTAAATTGGCCCAGAAAGTGGGCCAGAACTCACCAGCACAATACAGGAGAGAAAATAAACTGTTGTTTTGGGCTGGGAGAAGCAGGTGGGAAGGGACACTTCTCATCTGACAGCAGCAAGTTGTGTTGGAGCAAAAAGACCATGATCTTGCAGCCTAACTTTAGTCATATTCAAATTTAATGGATATCTCTATCCTCCTTTCTAAGCAAAACCAAGGTTACCATGCTGACTTTTGGAAGACTGAGTAATAGCTTGCTATTTAAAAAAAAAACACTTCAGAACCAACCCAGCCCTGAAATATAGTTCATCTTTTTCCAAAAGGAGTTTACATGAACAAATATGAATGTATTGTTGTGGCCATCTTTTCTTTTTTCTTTCCCCCCCCCCCCCTTATAGCCTATGCAAATGATTATTCTAATTACTCCACATCAGTCTTGGATTCTAGGAATGATTTATTGTTAAGGATCCGATGAAATGTAATGAGTACAATAGGAAAATCTAGAATGAGTAATGACCAGTCTCATTTAACTATCCAAATTAGCTGAAACAACAATATAGAAAACAACTCAAAAGTATAAACTGGATTTTAAAATTCTTTGTTTTAATAGGGGATGCTGGTAGAACAGGTAAGGAATCTTTTCTGACTTTCTCCTAGCATTTTCACTTTTTAAAATCATTCCAATCTGCTAATTCCACAATATCCTACACTTTCAAAGGATTTTCTTTGAACATTCAATTTCCAGATGTCTTTACGTTTTTATACAAAGAAAACCCTCTAATCTGGAGTCACAGCTGATACATCAGTCATGCTCATAATGGTCAGAGGAAGCTGGTCAAAACCTTGATACCAGAAGTGTTTTCTCTATATAGGTTTGAAAGTGTGAGACAAGAAATTCTTCTGTACTGTTTTCCTTTGGGGGGAAGCTTCAGTTGTTTCAGATCTCCCACTTTTCTTCGTCCGTGTTGCTGCTGCTCTTTGACATCTCTTCCCCATTCCTAAGGAAGCTTTTATCTGGGCCTCTGCTCAGGGTCATAGGTGGGAGTCAGAGCTGTCTGTCAGCTTAGTCTCGATTTCCATTCCATTCCACCACTCACCAGCTGTGGATCAGTCAGTAAGGAAATCCCCTGGGAAGGGTGGAAGCCAGTTCTTCACCCAAGGTGAGCAAGGAGTTGTGCCTTTGGCACCAGATGAGCAAACCACACAGAATGTTAGGGGTTGGAAGGGACCTTGAAAGATCATCTAGTCCAACCCTCCTGCCAAAGAAGGATCTCCTGATCACCTGAGAGTAAGTCACACAGGAACACGGCCAGGTGGATTTTGAATGTTTGCCTTTTTAGAAGATGGTGTAGGTAAGCAGAGTCTAATTGGGCCTTATGCTTAAGGAGAGGGAATACTGAATCCCTTTTCTTGCCCTTCCTTTGTCGTCTTCACTTCTGAGATGCTAAGAGAATATCATTCATTTAAATGCTTTATCCTCCCTGGGTACCCCTTTTAGCTGCTTCCAGGAGAACCTAATCACCTGAAAATATGGATTCCTTTTGTGCACAGTCACTGTCTGAAAAGGATGTGATGACTACTGCTAAAATCCACAGGGTTGTCACATATTGCAGAGGTATTTTTTCAGGATAAAAAGCTTCCAAAGGCTTCCCTTAAGTGAATGTCATGGTGGTAGGGCCTGAGATTCGTTTCACTTGGCTTCTTGAATGAGGCTGAGTAAGATGGAACCATTATAATGATGGAAACTCACTGATGAGCATTTTGCTGGGGAAATCTCTGCTAAAAATGCGGTGGGAAGGTGTTCAGATCATACCCTCAGAAGGTTATGGCTCTGCAGCCTGCCCTTGCTCTTGGCTGGCCTCTGTCAGGCATTCAGACTTTGAGAGTATCTGCAAAGAGACAGTCTGCATGTGACTAAATGAATAAACAAGATACTAGTATACTCTTTTGTTTACATTAGTTAGCCTTTTGCCACCATATGAAATTGAATTTATCTCTTTTATTTTTGTTGTTTGGTTGTGTTTTTTTCTTATGAAACTTGTTTTTTGCCTTAGTTGTCCTTTAAAAAAGTGGCTTGACATCAGTAGGTCTTGAAACAGTCCTATTCAGTGTTAGTCTGGCATTTCCTTTTCATGCAGGAGGCTGAGACTGCACAAAAGATTACTGGATTTCTGACACATTGATTTATTTTATTTTTGTTTTAAACTCTGCGCTGTTCCCCATAGATTATGTCCTTCCATTCTGCTTCTCGCCTTCTTTTTTGTCTGGATGGGTGGGATCTCACTCACTTCAAATTTTTTCTCACTTTTGTAAGTAAAATGGTTAGGAGACAGGAGTTCAGTCACTCTCTTGTTGGGGCTATAACCATCATTTCAGGCTGTCGTAAGGGTAGGACGCCAGGGAAACAAATCATGGCCATGTATGAGCATGACTAAACCAGCACCCATTACTCCAGGCTAGAGGATGTCCTGTTTGTCTGGATAGAATGCGGGTGAGCGGAAATGACGCAGTGAGTTTGAACTTGACTGTCGATAGCAGCGCAGTTCACATTGATCTGTGCCTGCCTGAGAAGGTGGCAAAGCGAAGTTTTTTTGAGTAGCTTTACGTATTTCCATTTCCCATCTTCAAAATTGCTAAACTAATTCTAGTCAATGTGATTTTTGAGAGAACTGCTCTGTTGAAGTCATTAGTCAAAGCGGGTAATAACTTTCTGGAGCTGACGAGCAAGATGCCTACTTTGTTTCAGGATACGTGATATGCTTGGAGGTCTTCCCATAATTCTGAGAAATCGGAAGGCTCTGAAATGCTCCCGTGAAGTCTGTTATTTTCTTTAGAGCTCTGATTGTCTGGGCACTGCATTACTGTGCTACCTTAGTTTGGAAAATATCTATGCTGGCATGATAATCTTTTACAGCAAAAACTTTCTGTAATTGTGCCACTCTGAAGTCGCAAACAACGTGTCAAGTATTGAGGGGATTGTTACATATATCTCCTGGAAACTGAATGTTAGTTGGTTTAATTGTCTGTAAAAGCATCTTGTTTAAGTAGTATAACACTTTTCTGGAAAAATGGCATGACCTAAAAGTATGCTCCATCATAATGTTGTTTTTTCTTACTAGATTGTGGAGGGAATGAAGAAGAATAAATGGAGTATTGAGAATATTGCCTTTGGATCTGGTGGAGCTTTGCTGCAGAAACTAACCAGAGATCTCTTAAACTGTTCCTTCAAGTGTAGTTACGTGGTGACCAACGGTCTCGGGGTATGTCTTTTGTACAATTTATACCCTTAGGTTTTCAGTAGATGCCTCCCCACTTGAAAACCTCTTTGACATTTCCTGCTACATTGCCACCATCTGCATTTAGGTACAGAAGCCCCACGAAGCCCTTTCCTTTTAAAAAAATACTCTTTTTAATTTAGGTAAATGTCTTCAAGGACCCAGTTGCTGATCCAAACAAAAGGTCAAAGAAAGGACGACTGTCATTGCATAGGACACCAGCTGGAGACTACGTGACACTTGAAGAAGGCAAGGGAGATCTTGAAGAGTATGGACAGGTATGGATTTTCAAAATGCAAAAAATAGACTGAGAAAAAACAAGTTATAACTTTATTTCTGAATTTATTTTTGATCGTTGCCATATTCAACTCCCATCTTACGATGACGGAAGTGTCCCCAGTGCCAAATTTGGTAAGAGCAGACTGTTAAAGTTCCAGCAGAGTGTTTAGACTTTACAATTGGAGATATTCTCAAAAAAAAAAAAAAAAAAAAAAAAATTTCTGTCCTATTAGAGAGGGTTATATGTGTGGCAGAGGTCCTGGGGCTCCCGGGGAAATGTTCCCTACTCTTTTGTGTGCACGTTTCCCTAAAGCCACAGGTCCTTGCAGTAGGTCTTGAAGCACAGCGACTGGTCAGTATTGCTCCTGTGCCAACTCCTCTGTGCAAAGCTGTGCTTATTGCTCTTTCAATGTGCAGTTTGCAAGCAATTATTTTAAAAAACAAATTGTTTTAAAAAATAAATGTGCAAAGGGCACCGTGAGGAAAAATTTGGTCTTTGCTAAATTTTTTTTTTACATAGCTGCACTAGATGAAATGGCGATTGCATTTAAACCTCTAATTGGATTGTATTTAGTTGGTTGAGTGTCACCTTACCTTGCTAGAGCAGCTAGTAAGAATGTTTAGCGTGTTTAGCGTATTTGGCTTTGGCCACATGTGGACAACTCACTCTGGGGACTCCCCAGCACAAAGCTTCTGTCTGTGCACAGGATGGCGTAAATCCTTTCTTCTGTTGGAACCATTAGCGAAAGGTGTCAGAAAAAGCTCTGAAGATTTAGTGTCTTGAGAGTCTAAAGCTCTGGTCTTACCAGGCTTGGTGTGGGGGCTTACTTTTGAGTTTGTGTAACCTATGCTGCTCGTTCATGTGCCAGATGACACTTGCTAAACCAGTGGTGTTTCTTGCAGGATCTCCTTCACACAGTATTTAAGAATGGAAAGGTAACGAAGTCGTATTCATTTGATGAAGTAAGACAAAATGCCAGGCTGAAGAACAGTGAACTAGAAATGGTGTCTCACTAAGTTTCATTCCACGTCTGTGTATGTGTGTAACAAGTACGTACTGCATTAACTACTGGGTTTATTGTGTACAGATTTGTGTGTTTGTGTTTTATGACATTGTAGCCAAATTATTTGTTGGTTTATGGACATACTGCCCTATCTTTTGCCGGTCTTTAGAAAAGATGAAATCAGGAAATGGTACTTACATTGTAAAACATATTTAATGCTAAAGTGTGCTTTTTAGGGCCCTTTGCCAGTAGTGATTCAATCTGGTATTGATCTTTTCACAATGAGACAGAGCTGAGAAACTTTTTTATATATAACAGAATATCACAAAATGGATTTACATAAAATTGTCATGATTGCTTTATGTTTATATTTAACTTGTATTTTTGTACAAACAAGATTGTGTAAAATATATTTAAAGTTTCAATAATTAAGTCTTTCCAACTTTTCATGATTTTTATGAGCACAGACTTTCAAGAAAATATTTAGTGTGGGGGGGAAATCCATTGCCTTTTGTCCATTAATCAGCAAATAAAACATGGCCTTAAAAGTTTGTTGTGACATTGTACCATTTGACAACTAAATCAGGACTCGTATCTCCTCTAAGATCCCATAGAATTGCTGACCTCACCGTTTCTTGTAGCTGTCTGTATTAGTAAATCTGCATTAAAGTAAATTACTGTTCTTACTAGAAGGGTTAGGTACTACAGACCTTGCTGACACAGTAAGGTATGTAAATGAAATGCCAAATTTGAAAGGATTCTCTACTGCAACTTAACTTGCTAAGTCTATCCCACTTGGCATATGCACCTCAATATTTTAAGAGTAAAGTTTTTAAGAGATCTCCTCTTCCAGTATAGAATATATGTGTAAAATACTGAAATATGGAAGCGGTGTATTTTAAAGTAATTACACTTCTGGGTTTATTTTTCATATGCTGTAAGTGACATGACTTTAAAGCAAAATACTGGACTGGGTAGTGCACTTTTTTACTTTTTTGTATTTTTTTCATTGATTTGCCTTTTGTCAGACTGGATGTTAAATTGTAAAAATGTTTAACTATTTTTGTTAACAACTTTAATAAAACTTTATGCTAGCCAAAACTCCTACACGAATGGCAGACCTGTTTCCCCTTCTCGCCCCGTCTCGTTGGGGTGAGGAGGAGCTTTTGTTTTGCGGAGGGTAACTGTAAAATAGTGATCGAGAGATACTTTTGAACTGTCTACACTTGATTGTACTTGCTCTCTGCATATGCTTGATGTGAATATCTGCCAGAAAACAAAACTGTTGAGGATTTTGAGAAGCTTTGTAGTAACCTCTGAAATGTGTGATAGTACTGTAGGATGGCTCTCACTAGAAAAGTACCTCCCTTACTTAAAACAAAAAACTGCAAAAGCAAACGGCTCCTATGTTTAACGCTGGTGAACAGCTATCAGCCAATGACTTAATAAACAGATGTAATTAATGTTTCTGATTAGTAATTGATGTTACATAAAGATGTTAGGGGTTCTCTAAAATAATTTAAGCCTACAAAATTTTATAAAATGTGCTTTTAAAGGAAGATTGAAAAGCCATACTTCATTGTTCTTATTCTCTCGCCAAAAAGAGCCACATCAAAGCACCCATAGTATTTCCAGGGTTTGTGGTTAAGACGTTTATGCCCAGTCTCAATGGTTCTTGTTAATAAAAGCTTGTTTTCCACTTGTAGTGTATGTAATTATACATTTAAGTGATGTATTGTTTCAAAAATAGTGCTTTAGTAAGACTCTAAATGCTGACCTTTCACATTGAGGAACTGCCTTCCCTTCCCCTTGCTATTAATTGTTTGTATTTGGCCGGGAAAGATTTTAGATCTGGACCTAGGCTCAGTAGCAGGTAAATAGTACAGAGCCTATTTCACTCCTCCACATGTGTACTAGGGAATTCTATGATGTAAGGTTTAAAAAACAATAAAGTAAATGCTGCTTTCATTCTGTACCAATAAAAATTTTGATAACTATTGACTACCCATAACTGATATTTTTGTACTTGAGAACTGAAGAAATACTGTGGAAGCACTGTTTGCTTGTGTACCATGAAATTGGTTGTACACATTGTTCAGTATTGTCTAAAACTTTTAACGTATTAGTTGGAGACTTGAAGCAAATTGTCTACTTGTGCATGTCACTTTCAGAAAGTTGTCACATCACTCATTTTATTAGATGTTAGTATCTGTAAAAGGAAAAAAAAAAAGACAAAAAGGGGAAAAAAAAACAAAAGAAAAACACCTGGTGCTATTCAGACCGGAATACATCTCTTTGTGTTTGGCAGTTTGACATTCTGAGCATCAAGGAGTTGACAGAAATTACTGCAGTGCTTGAACCATACAATATCCTGATTCTTCCACATGAAAGCAAACAGCATGTTTAAGTTTGCTTTAAATTACTAGATTTGTAGTCATTGATATATTTTAATTATCCCCATTTCATAATATAATACAGTATTTGTAGTTAAAAATAGGAATTGGGAGTTTTTGTGTTTAATACTCTTATTTGTAACCATATTTAGCATAAGAAATGGATTTTATAAGACTATTTTTTTCTTCAGCTGCATGATCATGAAAAGATGCTTTTTTGGTACTTTGAAAGATCTGAGGAGAGAACAGAAGAGTACTTAACTGTTTGGTTTGCCAAAATCAAAACAAAGCTTAAACAGTTTGTTTTTTTCTTACAGGTTTTTACATTCCTTCTTAACCTGTTTAGTGAAGAATAAATATTCCTCACTTAAATCCTCTGTTAAAGTAATTTTAATGTACTTGGCATCAAATACCAGTATGTAATACACATGGAAATAAAGTTTAGCTCTGGCAGTGAAAATAATAGCCATTTGACTGTGTCTTAAAGTTGCGATGTTGGGCATCAGATTTCACTCCGGTGCTGTTTGTGGCCAAAGGCAGAACCAGAGCATGGCTGTGCTGTCCTTGCAGTCCTCTACAGGAGAGCTGCCCAGCTGGCTTGCATGCAATTTGTGACTAAGTGATTGATTTTTCCAGTCAGATCAGTTCTAGAGAAGAGGAGGGAAACTGGTCTCCTTTTTGGTTTGGTTTTATTTTTTCAGTTTTATTTGCTGGGGAGGGATATGAGCACATCTGTGCTTCAGCATCTTGCCTGTTTGTGCTTAGAAATGAGGCACTTGTAGCTGAATTTGATATAAGGAGTTATCATCTATATTTGGCATAATCCTTTCTGAAATAAGATTCATTATTTCAATTTTGCCTCTAAAGCCACTAAAAAAAATCTTGTTTAAAAGCAAATGAACCAAAGATGTTGCAGCCTTCAGTTCACTTCAGTATCTGTCCAAAAATGTGAGCTCTTCAACAGAGAGAATGTTTTGTGTGCCTTTGGACAGGATTTTTGTGCTTGTGAGAAGTTACACTTTTAACTCCTACATAACTTTAAATCGCAGAGGGTACCTTACACCCACAGATGTGTATAAGGCATCTAGTGTAAAGATTATTTATCATCATTTGTTGCTAGTCCCTTCAGGTCATGCTGTAAGGTAAAAAGGGACTCCTGTAGCCTACAGTAATGGCCTTTTAGCACTTGAATTCAAAGTCTCTGTTAGATTATCTTTACAGAGAACATGCCCAGCCTAAGTGATAGGGAGGCCTCTTCTTCCTGTCTATGCTGGTAAAAAACTCCAGCTACACTGACTCCAGCTTTTCTTCCACTAAGCAGCCTTCCTGCAAATTAAAAGCGATCACCAATGGTGAGTGAGCCGTGGTGGGCTCACAGCTCATCATGCCGAGGGGTCTGCAGGGAAATTCATGGCCTCAGACTGTGCGGGAGAAGGCAAAGGACTCACAAATGTGTCGCTCCCTCTGTGCTCCAATTCTAGTGTAACAAATGAAATAGCATCTATGCTGAGCTGCTCAAGGCAGGAACTGTGAGGATGCACTCGAGCGATGGGAATTGCGTCTCTACCTGGTAAGGTACAGTGGGGTGGGAACCCCATCCAGGTTCTGGGGGTGCACACCTTTTCTGTGAAGTTTGTAAACACTTGAGTGAAAGATGATCCTCTTGTCTTTAAACCTGGTGGATAGAGGCAGCTTCTGCGGAGAGCTGCATGCCTTCTAGACAACCTGATAATCAGAAATAAGGAAATACTGGAACTAAAGATGCTTACTGAAATTGCAGTCGTTAACCATGAATTGTTGGGTTCATTTTTTCCCCTGTTATACTAATAGCACAGCTGACGCTGTTAATGGTTTTTAAAACACTATTCACAGCTATCTTTTAATTCATAATAAGAGATGAAAAGCATTTTCTTGTGGCACAGTATTTTGTTGAAAGGTGCCCTGATTTCTGCTGGAACATAATCCAGAGCAATTCAGAGTAAAAGGGAGTGAAGTCAGCAGGATTCTTCTCAAGTAACATATTTTGTTCAGTATCATTTACTAATCTCTTTCTGTATACTCCTAACTGCTTTTAGAATAAGATTTCTAGAATTTTCTGTATATGATGAGAGTTCGTGGAATCAGAATTGCAGTCCTTTCTCCTGCCCCTGGTTGGAGCAGGGAGGTCTCTTAAGGATTGATAGAGAGCCATTGCGCCTCCAGCAACGTGTTTACTTCCCTCTTACAGAATTCTGAGAAGGGCAAGTTTATTGTTTACCTTGGAACCCCTCAAAAAAAAATTGGTTTGTATAACTCCTTTTTTCCCCAGCAATTTAGATTGTATCTAAATTAATTCAAGGTGTTTCTATATCACTAGGTGTATTTACACAAGCACACTCTATTAATATATGTAACTATTTACATTTTCTTATGCTTCTTTGATTAATATTGGTGTATGCGACCTAAGGATCTGATTCTTAGTGATTGTTTCAATACTTCTGTCAAGTAAACATAATTGTATATATCCAATTGAAAATGGCTTCAGAATCTTCTGTAATTACAGTGCATAAGAAATTCAACTGTGTAGGTGCAGAGTGCATAGAATCATCTAAGAGCTGGTCATTCTTACTTCTTTGTCACTAGTTTAGGTTATTAGTGTAGCTATTTAAAGTTTTCACATCAGCTCTCTTACACAAAAGGAGATGAGGAAACTTACTTTATGATGGCTGAGTATTCATATCACCAAAATATTAAAGTAATACACGTCAGACTCTGTAGGGACTCTAAGCCTTATGTCTTCTAAGGTAAAGTGAAGAATGTCGGTCTCAAAGAAGAAAAAAGCTGTTTTCTTGGAGCGTTTGGGATGGAGTTCCCTCAGCTTTCTGGCTATAAAGAACAAGGCTGGTGTGCTCTTCCCTTTCAAGGAAGTTTTCCCTATTCCAAAAGATGCTACCCTATTTTAAACATAAGGAATTGTGGCTACTTGTTGGATGTGTCAGAAGGATGACATACCCAAGCAATTTAAGAAGATAATCTCTGGGCGAAATGGCTTTGGGCAGAGATATGTCTGTAAGTCACAGAAAGGTCAGAGCATGACAACTAATCTCCCTCTGGTGAGGGTGCCTCCCTGTGATTTCTGCCTCAGCTGAGCAGGTTCAAGTCTGTCCTATAATCTGCTGTGAAAACATTGAGGCTGTTCAACCA
Organism: Apaloderma vittatum; assembly: GCF_000703405.1. Taxonomy (NCBI): domain Eukaryota; kingdom Metazoa; phylum Chordata; class Aves; order Trogoniformes; family Trogonidae; genus Apaloderma; species Apaloderma vittatum. Next base: position 37,748 of record NW_009734502.1, on the reverse strand, counting down.
GAACAGAGTGTTGCCGTGTCCCTGCGATAACAAAGCAGTGGTCTGCTAATGTGCCTCAGTCTAACATTAATCCATTTTTCCAGGCTTGTAGCTACTCATTAAGCCAAATGCCACTGACAAACTTCATTAAAGCTACTGTTCTTCACACACGCTGTGTTTATGCAGCCTCACCTTCAGTGCTGTTGCTTGAAGACCATTATTTGCTTTATTTCAACTGTAAATCTCCAGAAGATAAAAAGGAAGACTTCACCTCTGTACAAGGTTTTGTGATCTTTACACCTCAAGACAAAAGCAAATAGATTTGCACACTGAAACCAAAAGAGAAGGCTGTCCCTTTGCTGACTTTTGCGTCCTGAGTTGCAACCATTAAAATGTTATTAGGCATGTGAGAATCTGGCAAAACTAAGAATTTGTTCTCTTTATGAACTGATTTTCTTATAAAAGCCATATACTGAAACATACCCTTATAATCTTTATAGGAATTATCAATGCATTGCTGAATAATACTTTAGCCTGGTTTCTGCAGGTGCTTCGTCTTGCACCAGTCTCAGCCAGATTCTGGTTTACACACAGTTAATTCCATCAGACAGAGGCTGCACTGGCACACGGAATAGCAAAACCAAGTACTTAAGTATGTAGAGACCACGATGCCAGGCCTTGTGTCTGCTGGAAATGTCCACCTCTGCATGAAATAATGTGTCCTGCTGTCATCCTGAACCCCGAGAGAAAAAATGCGTGTTTGGTGGGTCTGGTGAGCCTGATTCAGCTCCAGCTTTGCTTATAGCTATTGGAGACTATTCTCATGGCTGTTTTGCTTGTACATGTTTAATCCCTGGTCTGCCTTTCACAGCCCCTACCGAGTGAGGCAAGAGTTTCATTAGATTCTTCTCTGTTAGAATGGAGTCCTGCCCAAAGGCACAACCCAAAGACAACAACCCATATGGTTCTTGAGTATGTGGTGTGCTGTAAACCAGCATGAGAAGACGGAGTGACTTTGCAGGTTGTGGTAAGATTGTAAATAATAACTCCTTCCCAAGTTGGTTGATGAGATCTCAGTGTTGTTACCAAGAGGGTTGTTACAACACTGCAGGCAAGGCGAGGGTATGGAGCTGCGCCTTGGCTAAGGTTGCCTCTGGTTCTTTTCTAACTGACTTTCTTTATCCACTACTTTTGTAAAACACATAGAATTTGGAAAGTGCCACTCTCATCTCACCAAGCAGTCGTGTAATTTTTCTGCAATGGGATAAAGCTCTGTCTTACGGTCTCTGTTCTTGCTTAACATTTTAATTGCCTTGGTTTCTTGTAGTTTGTTTTTAGTGCTATTGAGCTTTGTACTGACATTTTTATGAAGCTATTTCTTATAACCCCAGGATTCTGTATTTAAGTGGTAGCAGATGAATCATAACACATCACTTCATGCATGAGGTTATGATTATTTTTCCTGTACACTTCAGTTTACATTGTATTTCATCTCCCATTTTAACTTACAGTCACTGTTTCATAAGGTCCTTTTGCAATTCTTCACAATTGGCTCCCATCTTTATTACCCTAAGTAACTCAGCATCTCCAGCAAACTGTTACCTACTTGCTTATCCTTCTCTAGATTGTTTAGTAACATGTTGAGTAGCATTGAGTTCCAGCACACATCACTCAGTGGAGTTTCACACTCACTGTGAAAGCTGAGTATTTTTCTAACTGTTTTCTATCCATTGATCCGTGTTGTATCCATATTAGGACCTCCTTTCATGTCTCAAAACATCTTTGTTTCCTTCAAGACTTGATTAGAAACCTTGTGGAATGCTTTTCTGAAATTAAAGTAAGTTATATTAAAAAGGTCTCCCTTATCCACACACCCATTGACTCCTTCAAAGGACTTGAGAACACACGACTTAACATTCTGCGATTCTGTGTGATTCTGGGACTTTCTCTTGCACATGCCATGCAGAGATTTCCCCAGGAGTCTAAATTAATTCCTTTCACTGTAGTTTCAAAGTTGAGTTTGTCCACCTTCAGCCTCCAGCCCCTTGGTCTATCTGTGCCTTTGTTGGGGAATTTGTGAACCTAATTCTTATATTCTTTTGCTGTCTTTTCCATGTTGCAATACAGTTCTTGGTGGCGAATGGCACGATGCTGACAAGATTCTGCAGTTGTTTGTTGTCAGTCACCTATTTCAGTGGAGTGCCCTGGGATAAGAAAAACCAGCTCACCATTAGGACAAATCCATTCTTCAGGTCTGAATTAAAGAGGGACAGTTCACAAATGACAGATCAGCTTGTGAGAGACTTGTCAGCTGGTGGTGCTTCCCATGGACTTGCCTTAACAGAAAAGCTGGACATTATAAAAGAGACAGCCTCATCAGCCACTTCGCAAGAAATTTGATGTGGAGTAGAGGCAGAGAGAACCTAGTTTGCACAGTCCTCATCCTTGGACTCCAAAGAAGTTTCTGTATTCAACAAGGGACTCTAGACTTAACCAGACTCCAGAGTACTTATGAGTAGAGAGCTATTTGTTTTAGAACCCCATGCAAGGCTCTATGGACATGTTTCATGTCCCAAAAAAATAGATCTATAAACAAGGTCATCCCTATACTTGAAATAAGAGTATACTGAAACTACTGAGGTGCTTCTGAAATATTTGCTGGGCATGAAGTGAGCACTGGCAATTGGTATTTTACATATACTGACTGTACAGAGATCACATGCATATATGTACTGATATTTATATTACACAGAAATGCAAATCTATCTATATATGAATTGGCAGTTGTGTGTATAGAGGTGTATATAGTCTATCTATAGAAGGAAATACAAAGACTAAAGACATTCCAACAGAGATCTTTCATGGGCTATGATCTTTCACAAACTCTGCGTACAGGGATCCTTGCCCTGTTTCTTCCTGATAGCTTCATTTTATACACGAAAGGGTTGTGTAAGCAGCCTTTTCAGCTATCATCTGACTGGCAGCTTATGCTGAAATGATCATCTATGATTACTCCTAAATCTGTCTCTGAATTATTGCTTGCCAAGACAGTCTGCATATCTGTCTCTGGTGTTGTGTAAGTTGGTATTTAGCTACCTGCCAGTGGATGTCATGGGACTGTGACCAGGCAAGTCAGATTTGCGTAACAGTAACCTGTCTTTGTTCCTCTTTATTACCCTTCAATTTACATGGCTTCCACAGGCTTTATCAGCAGTAGTTTTATGTCATTGCCTGGTTCACTGATGAACAAACTGAATTGCAGCAAAAAGACCCCAGTCCTTTGGCATTGCTGCTAAATGTGGTCATGCTTATTGGTGACTCCCAGTAATCAACATGTTGAGATCGGTAGGAGAACCAGTTTTTAATCCATGTAGTTAATTACCTGGCAACTGCATATTTCACAAGTTTTTAAAACCAAACACAGTGCTGTACTAATGCCTTGGAGGAATTAACATTGCATTATGATGGTGCTTTTTTTCATTCAACAAACCTGCAATCCCATCAATAAAAAGGCACCAGCCCTATATAATTCCCCTCGTTACTTCTATCCAGCAAAGTGTTCTGAACTGAAATGTTAAGAGCAATCTCCTTCTCTGCTTGGGATCTCCTTCTCCCTTTAGCTTTGAGCAGGAAGTGCTGCCAGCCAAATCCTGGTTTCTACTGCAATTCTTAATGACATAAGGAAATATATTTAGGTAAGAAATGTGCTGGGAATATTTGGCTGGAGAAAATATAGCCCTGGAACAGTAGGACTGTGTCAGCTAGGTAAAGCCACAAGAGAAGCAGGAACCATCACCCTGAGAACTGTCCTGCCCAGCACAGCTCAGACCTGGCAGCTCATCCATCCCCAGGCAAATATCTATGTTGGTCCAAACTTGCTGAGCCATGGGTCTGGTGCTCCAGCTGAGCTGCATTGGGGCTCCTGGGCTGGGGTCTGAGGATGAGGAGAGGTCCCAGCTGAGGCAAGTCAAGCTGCTTGGAGGCACTCCGCATCCAGACAGAACCAGCACACAATCATGAACCTTGCAGATGTATTTCTATGAAATTAAAACCCGTGTATTTGATGACAGTTGAAGATAGCTGTGATGAACCTAAATCTAGTTTGTGATTCGTTCCCAACACGCTGCTCCAGGAGCATTAAAAGTTTCTGAAATTAACATAAATGTAGTGTTCACTCAAGTGCCAAAAACTGTAAAACAGTGAGCAATGCTGATGAGGTAGGAAAAGACTGTAAAAGAGTGCAACTTCTTGAGATACACACAATTCAGGACAAGCCAGTGATACCTGCTCTCTGCTGGGAAGGGCATCTCGCTGCAAACCCGTGTTACACCAGCTGTAGTCATACACAAGAGGACCTGGGCAGCTTTCCGTCATCGCTGCTTTCCTGAAGGTAATGCACACACGGCTATAGAAGAATGAGTCTGGGGTGTGCTTTCCTTTCAAGTAAAGTCAGCAATGCCATCATCCAAGCTTAGGAACTTTGTCTGAAGCGGATGCAGACTCTGGGGTGCTGGGATGCTGAGGGCGCAGGGCCGGGGTAGCCACTATCTGTAAGGGGAACACCTAGCAGGCGAGGCGGCGGTGTTCTCTGTGACCGACACGGGGCTTTCCTACAGAACAGGTCTTCACAAGGGTCTGGAGAAGAAAGTCCCGCTCTTTCCGAAGCTTGCAGGTGCCAGATAGCTGCACAGAGAGCAGATGTTCTGTGAATGGAGGAGCTCTAAGACTGAACTTTTTCAGCCAGGACTTGACAACCCATGGTGGCTCAACAGGCCTATCTCAGAGAGGAACCTATGCATTTTTAAAGCAGCTCAGATGTAAATACGTGTGGTATTTTGAGGTCACCTATAGTGCAACAGTGATAATGCGCCATAATGAATCTCCCAGAGCCTGTCCTGGTTGCTTCCCCAGATTTCTGCAGCCCTGCTTACTCACTGGAAGCCAGGAGTTTTCATCTTCTGCAGAAGTACTCACACACCCACTGCAGACACAACATGCTTCAGCATCCCCGGGGATGTGACATCCCACATGGGGTAGCAGAAGGCTCTGCCTGGTGTGGTTTCCACCTGTGTGAACAGCCACTGACATGGAGCAACCCCATGGTCTCCTTCCTCCTCCTCTCTACCTTCTGGTGAAGCTGCCACACTGTCCTCCCAGTCTCCAGGACCAGTGGCCTGAGGAGCAGCGTCCACATTTGGGACTGGAGAGGCCGCTGTGGGTTGGTGTTTCAAGAGTGAAGATATGGCTAATGGCAGGATGTAATTTAAACTGCTGAGTTAGATACAACCCAGGTCTGGACCAGAAAAGTGTAATGTCAAAGAAGATGAGGAGTAACCAGCCAGCAAACTAACCAAGCATAAAGGCAGAACTCAAATGCCCACCAGAGCCTGGAGGGAAAAGGGATTTTTATATAAGTGCATTTTCCTGTTCTACATTGCTCATGCTCTGCTAGGTGTGAGCAGGGATGGGCAATCATCGTTTAGCACGCAAGATGCTTCCCAACAGGCCAAGTTGTCCATGAGAGGCGCATTTGTGTTTCAAAACTAGGTTAAGTTTTTAGGTTCCAGGTCAGCCTACCTGCAAGCTGGGGAAAAGCAAAGTCCTGCAGACCAATGGAATCTAAACAGCTGCTCCGAGGATGCCAGATCCTCCTGTCTGCATCTAAGAAAAGCCAGAAGGATAGACACTGCTGTGGCATCCTGTTAAGCACAGGTGAGAACTGTATAGCTCTCCATAGTGACCTTTCAGCTTCCAAAATCTTGGCTGTAACTTGCTAAAACACACTTTGCTTTTACCCTCACACCTGTCCACGTGGAGGTGGGGGGGAAGGAACTGAACTGGAGCCAGCTGAGCACACTTTGAGCACACACTGCTTCCCTGGAGGTGCCAAGCTGAAGCCAAGCGGGCTTTGCAGCGAGTCCTCTCCATCAGCCAGTGCTGCTTGGGTGCTGCTCCCGGGTGGGACTTCGCAGTCTCCACAGCCCAGAAGCCCCTGGAACAACTCTGCTCCCATCTCCAGGGAAGTCCTGAAAGTGAACAAGCAGCCTCAGGTCATAAATACATCAGGTCTTCAGGCAGCATCAGGCTTCTGGTCAAAACCACTGCCCCTGCCCTGTGTAGGGATTGTATCAGGACAAGGTGTGAGGCTTTTCCCTCCTGGTGGTGCAGGGTCAGGACAGGGCACCTCTGGGTGATGGGAGGGTGTTGGCAGAGCAATGAGAGATGCGCTGTGCTCCTGCCTCGTTCCTTGGTGCTGCCTTCTGAATAAGCTCCTCTCTAACAGGCTTAATGTCAGCTCAGTGCTGGTCAGGAAAGAGCAGCAGGCAACAGCAGAAAGAAAAAAAATGTATTGAAAGTGGAAGAATCCAGGATTCTCTGATGCGTTCCTCTGCCGGGTGAATAACAAACCACCCGGCCAGAGCGTTTGTAACTAGAGGCTTCTCCATATTTTTAGCAACTGATCTATGAGATCATTTTGCTATTTTCAGTTGTTTGTGACTTGGGACTTCTCTGCTGGGAGCAAGACGAGTAGGAAGGAGCCCATACCCTGAGCTTTCAGTGAGGGGCTGAGCAGACCCTACATACCCAGTGAATGATACTTATTTTCTGAGCAGTTTACCTCCCCAGAGCATCAGCAGTCCAGGCCATCAACAACAGTTTTAGAAATGCCCTCCAGGTTGTTCCTACCAAGAAGCAGGAGAATAAGCACGCACCCAGAAGAAGTCTAGATAGCCTTTATTAAAGTGTCCCAGTCACTTCTGTAGGCAGGCAGAGTCTGCCTGTGAGCCTGGACATCATCTCCTGCGTCCCATTCCCAAGCAAACATTTCTTAAAGCAAGAAATACAATTCCCACTCATGCCTTTCGGTGACTCAGCGGTTTCAGTGCAAAGGGTCTCTCAGCAGAACATGTATTCTGCCTATGCTACACCGTTCCCAGCATTAACACAGGGCTTGCTGTGAACACCTACGCCTGGCTGCTGGGCACCACTGGCAAGCCCTGCCCTCTGCAAGGGGCAGGTCTATCTTCTCTCACCTGCCTACTCCTCCCTTGCTTGCCCTCCTGCTTTACGCACAATGCGCCTTACATCATCTCTTCCCTCAAAGAGACCCTGAGCCTGAGTGCTGCCATTTGAATAAGGATGCAATAATTAATTGACTGAGTGACAAGCCACAGCTATGACTTTAGGTCAAGCCTGGAAAATTACCTGCGGGATTCCCCTAAGGCTGCCTGCGCTCTGCTAAAATTGCAGCTTCCTTCTTCTACGCCAGAACTTTAACATTCGTTAAATAGATATAACCTCTCACAAGCAGGGGAAGGCTCGGAAGGGATGAGTTCTTGTGATCTATGTAAGTGGTGTGGCCCCAGCAGCACAGGAGCTGGGACACGGGGCTGCCGGCCGCAGTACAGCACGCCGCTGCCCAGAGCACGAGGCACAGCCTTAGCTGCTTGCTCCTGTGGCTAACAGCTCGTCCTCCAAACTTGTTTCACATCATAGATGCGATTTCTTGGTAGCAGCATCCTCCTGGCACCACATGTCACTGTCTCACCCAACTCATCTCTGTAATGTCACCTTTTCTCACTGGATGACGATGCATTGACATGCGCCACCTTCTCTCTATGACAGGATAAATAATCTCCCATTCCAAAGGGCTTTATAATGAGGAGCTTATCCTCCTTCCCCAGCAAACCTGCACCACATCAACAACCTTCTGAAAGCCCCTGCAGCAACTGTCATCTGGGTGCCAGAAGTGCCACCATCCCCTCAAGTCAGTATCCCCCCATGGCTGGGCACTGACTCCTGGATGGCACCCCAGTCCCGCTGTGCCCACATGCTGGCTGGGCGAGCGCTGCTCACCTCTAAGACATTGTCAAAAGCACTGAGGTTTCCAGCTAAGATGAAATTCTATCACTGAAAAAATGAGGGTAAATCCGGGAGTAGGCGAGCTCAACTTCAAGGAAAGCTCTGGGATATTTTGCCCATTGGGAGCTCTGGCAGGATTTCGCTGAGAAAAGCACGACCACCAGCCTGGCAACCTGTGCAGAGCCCTGGGTGGCCAGAGCTCCTCACAGCCTGACGGCCACCAACAATCTCTGCAAGCCAACAGGCACAAGATGCCTCGGCCTTGAGACTTCAGTATTTCCATCGCTTCAGGTTCACCAGCTCAGCTGCAGAAGTTTTAAGGCACTTAGTTACATTTTCTATGGTGCTTCAAAAGTACAAAGTACTTACAGAAGTAAAAACCAGCACTTTTAGTACCAAAAGGAGACTGTTTATCCATTTGAATTTCCTTTTGAGTTAGAGGAGGAGAGTGGAAGAAAATATGAACTTGCCTTCTCCAAGAAAACAAACTGACCTTTGAGTGTTATGAAAGCCTTTATACCATAATTTGGGCAAAAAGAACTGGAATTTCTCCCATGAAGCATATTTTTCCTTAAAAAATGCCAGTTTGCTAAAACCAGAACAGTTTGCCGAAAGGCTTGATGTCAGTGAATCTGCCCATTTGATGGCTGGTTAGAAAAGTTTTGGAACTGCTGAAAAGCTGAGTTTGTCGGCAAATGCTTCAAATACAAAGTTTGTCTACAGTTGGATTTTAAAAAATAGAATTAGATAAGTAAAAACCAGATTTGAAATAAAAATACAGTATTTCTGCTTTGTTTTAAACCAAAATATTCAAAGTAACCTAATTCAAAACACACTGTGATCACCAGTTCACAACAGCTTTGAAATCTGGATTTCTGTGGAGTGGAAAGTTCACCCATCCCAGGAGGAGACTGGCAAGCAGCCCTGGCAGGAAAGCTGCAGAGCAGGTGGGGATCAGGGGGGTGAGGCTTCACGCCTGTGCTCTAGAATTGTGCAATGGCATCACATTCTTCAGAGGTATCTCTTCGGAAATCAGCTTGAATAACTCCCTGACCTGTGGCTGTGACCACGGTCATGCAATATAAGAACGCTGCGTTTGGCCAGGTGTGCTGGTTTTGGCTGGGATAGAGTTAATTCACAGCAGCTAGTGTGGGCTGTGCTTTGGGTTGATAACACAGGGGTGTTTTAGTTACTGCTGAGCAGCGCTTCACAGAGTCGAGGTCTTTTCTGCTCCTCAACCCAGCCCACTAGTGAGTAGCTGGGGGTGCACAAGGAGTTGGGAGGGGACACAGCTGGGACAGCTGAGCCCAACTGACCCAAGGGATATCACAGAATCACAGAATGTCAGGGGTTGGAAGGGACCTCAAAAGATCATCTAGTCCAACCCCCCTGCCAGAGCAGGATCACGTACAGTAGATCGCACAGGAACGCATCCAGGTGAGTTTTGAATGCCTCCAAAGACATCCCAGATATCCCAGACCACGAGACATCCTGCTCAGCACATAAAACTGGGAGGAGAAGGGCCACATTTGGAGCAGTGGCATTTGTCTTCCCAAGTCACTGTTACACGTGCTTGGAGCCCTGCTTTCATGGAGATGGGTGAACACCTGCCTGCTCATGGGAAGTGATGAAGGAATTCCTTGCTTTGTTTTGTTTATGTGTGTGGCTTTTACTTTGCCTATTAAACTGTCTTCATCTTTACCCATGAGTTTTCTCACTTGCACCCTTCCAATTCTGTCCCCCATCCCACCAGGTGGGAGTGAGTGAGCCGCTGCGTGGGGCTGAGGTGCCAGCTGGGGTTAAACCACAACAGACTAACAAGCAGCTGTTACCCAAAATAGATTGTTATCTGGTACCATGATGCAAAAATAATGTTGGTTAGAAATCAGGAAGCCCCTACTGCCTCATGACTATTTCCTCCCAGCAGCTCGGAAGCGGGACACAGCCACTGCACCATTTGCCTGCATTTGGCCTGAGGAGGGCTGGGGCAATGCTGGGTTGCTCTTATTTGTAGTTGTTTTACCAATCTGCCCCTATCTGATAGGTTTGCTTTCAGTTTTCAGAACAGCACAGGTTCAGAGCAACAGGTGAAGCATTTCTAGCTCTCTCCTTCTTCACCAAGGGCAGTGCAAGAAATCTAATGAAAAAAAAGAACAAACATTAAGCTAAAGACACATGTTGGTCTAACTAACCAACACTAATTAACCTTAGAAGGCTTATTGCTGTTTTGCTGCTGCTTTTTTACCCCCAAAAGGAAGTATTCTGGGCTAGAAATACTGGGCGGCATGTTTCGAGCAGTCCAGATCCTGCCCTCTGTTAAAGAAAATATATTGGGAATAACTGGTGGGTGGGGGAAACCAAAGGAAGTAGTTAAAAATTAGTAAACTTCTTTTTCCTTACCCCCACCCCTGCTTTCTGCACCAGAGAAAGCATAAAAAACCAATTACAGTCATTCTAATTTTGGGAAAAAAAGTGGGTTTTTTAAGGCCAAAATAAAAAAAGATGACTTGATCCTGGAATAACACTCTCCAGAGCCTGCACTGGCAAGGTGCTAATGCACTTCCCAGCTGGGTAAAATGATGCTGCTTTTGGCCTTAAGCCTCATGGCACACCAAAGGCATGAATCTGTGGCTCATCACAGGTATCTTTTATTGTGACTTACAGCCTAAAAAGGCAAAAATAATGACTTATATTTGTACAGCACGTTTCATAGTCCACTGGGATTGCAACCAAGCAGGTTGTGTGCAGCTGTGCCCTTCTCATTCAAATTCCTATGTACCAAATTAATGTCCTGGTTTGTGGTTGTTAGAGAAGACATTAAGTGGCCCGTCTTTCCTCCTTGCTTGGTAATGCGTCCTACTCCAAGTTCTCCTGAGAGATGCCGCTGTAGATTTTTATCCTCCAAGGGCTGGAACAACATTTTTGTACCAGGCAGTGTATAATCAGTGCAAACCTGCCCTTGCTCAGACCCTCACCTGTAGCAAGAGATGTACAAAACCACTCTCTCTCTCAGTTGATCACCTCCAAACTGCTCTCCTTGGCAGTTGAACATGAGGCTCCTTCATCTAGAATTAATGTCTGCTCTTCAAAAAATTACCTATGGCTTTTTTTTCTGCCTCCTTGGTGCTTAGCCTAACATTTCCTGAATAGCCAGGAATAAAGTGGCATTGTGGGGTTTTAAAGTTCACAGAGCTATGTGTGATTAACAATAGCCAAGAATCAAAAGCATTATGTTTAAACAGGTCTAATAAATGTAATGGAGAGAGAGACGTCTGAAGGCTTCTCTACATCTGAAACAGGTAATTCAAGGGTCATAAAAAATTCACCGCCATAAAAAACGTAAGTCCCTGGAGCTTTTAGAGTAAATCCAGTCCAAACCCAAAGCGCATCAACCAGGATTGCCTTTCATAAACACTTAATTAATTAATCATTGGATCACACAGTTCCTAATTCTCTTCCAGTCAGCATTTTATGTAGTAATTAGTTTATTTATGCAGTGAGCTCACTCCAAAGCCATGTCCTCCTCCTGCTGGGTGATACCCCTGGTGGGTGCTCATCGATGGTCTCCATAGTCCCTGGTACAGCCGTGCTGGGTCAGTGCACAGAGCTCAGCTCAAAGTCACCCAAACCCACAGCGGACAAACAGTCAGACCAGGCGGGTGCCTGTACCTGCATCCAGGGCTTGAGGGGTGGCTGGGGATCCAATGACCCCCACAGTGAGCAGAGACAGACACGTTGACCCACCAAGACCTGGGGAGAGATAGGGGCTTCCCTCATCACCTGGGATTTCATTGGTAATGGGGATTCTCTATCTCCCAGCTCCTGCTGGCTCTGTCCATGGGAGCCACAAGGGCAGGATTTGGATGGGCTGTTGGAAGCTTATTGTAACCCTGCAGGAGCTACAAAGCTCTCAAGGAAGTTGGTGGAGTGGTGGGAAGGGTGAAACCCAGACCACAGTCACACCAGCTTGAGCCTGGGAGTCGCTCATCCACCTGCAGCATGCTGGCAGGAGCTTGGAGGAGCAGAGCAGGCCAAATAATGTCATTTTGCAGCCCACAATAATGCCATGAAGCATGAAACATCCATTCTACATGTTTATATGTTGTCCTGCCTGCCTCTGGTGTGGAAGAACTACTAAGAGTCGTGCACTAGGCTGATGTGGTCCCTTCAGGCTCGGGCTTCACTGTGCTGGGCAGGAAGCCCAGCCCAGCTCCTGCCCAACAATCACCACAGCACCCAGCCTGGGAGATAAGCCTGACTTTGGCATACCCAGTGCAGTCCTACGTCCAGCCTCAGTTCAAGTAGCAATAGTTTGAAATTGTATTTTATTTAACCCAGGTTTGCTTTCTATAAAAACATAAGAAAGTTTATTTCAGCAACTGAACTTGGAGAATCCATTCAATAACCATCCCCATGCAGCTTTCCGAACTCCTCTGTTGTTAGATGAAACCTGTTTCTTTGGAGGACCTATCCTTACCTTGACTATTTATTTAGAGTATTGCTTTTGACAATCAAACTAGAATAAAAAATGCTGCCTTGCCTCCAGACCCAACCTAGCATCTTTGAGGCTGATCTCCTTCAGTTTTTTGAGACTGGGAACCAGTGCTGGGCTTGCAGAGGGTGCTTAGCTGCAGCCCCATGGCACAGGGTATTACACCTAGCTTTGCCTCTTGACCCAACGCTGCCTGGGCAGGGTCTGTGCCCCTTCTGTGCCCACTTGCTTTTTCTGGGCCTTCTTCAGGGAAGTACTTTATGATCTCTACTAATCATAAAAGAAATTAGGTAGAAAACCACACAGGAAATCTATTTAGGATCCTCTAGGGTCCTCCATAGGATCCTCTATTTAGGATCTTAGCAAAAGACTGGGTTTGTCCTCCTCAAAGGACGACAACATATGAGGATGTCCCTGGCAGTGTAATTCTGAGTGTGTGCTGCACATCTGCAGCAAAGCCTTCATGCTCACCAGTCAGTTTGCTCTCAGACTGGTGTTGATTCCTTGAGGATGGGACCTGCAGGAGTAATCCCATGCACACAACATGCACATATGTGTCTTTTGACACAAGAGTGACAACCTAACACTCTGATGGCTGGGCTGAGCAGTACGTTGGAGCTAGGTTGCTTGTCTGGCTTGGCACTATGGCATGGGATTGTGTACTGTGGGAGAAGCCAGGATCAAACTCAGGGGGTTTAGCTCCAGCCTTGGTTATGTGAAGGGCCATCTCATCCTGTGAGCACTTTCTCCACATCTCATTATGGTCCAAGTAGGCTTCTTACCCGCCCCCTCACTCCTGTGCTGGGGCACTTGTGGCTGGAAGAGTAAGGAATCTGTTTTCTCAGGCTGGATAACTGGTCCCCAGGTGGCAGCCAGCTGGCAGGGACACTGCCATCACTGTCCTCACCATGGGGATCCCCTGGAGAGTGTGTGGCAGCACAAATGACTGCACAGCAAGTGAACAAAGCAGTCCCTGTGTAGCGCACATCATCACGTCATTCATCACTGCTGCTTCAGTGCGACTGCTGGTCTCTCACTAAACACATTTCTTTTCAATTAAATTAGGTGGACTTTAAAGCTTCAAAGGAGTGATTTCAGGCAGCGGAATGTGAATGTGTGGCTTGGTCTTGCTGGGCAACTTCATATTGCTGAGGCTAAGCTGAATTTAATAGCAGTTAGTTGGAAATGTAAGGATGTGCCTCTGCTCCAGGAGACACTTGTCCTCCATCCCAGGTAGTCATTGGCTATGACATACCCTCCTGCAAGGGGTTACAAGTAAATTTTCCACGGCTACACTGAGTAGTGGGATGCACGCTTGTGGTGGGCACAGTCACAGGTAAGGATTTCATGAAGCTCCCAGTGCTGACATGAAGCCACCAGGACAAATCTGGAGGTTGTGGCAGTCTCCTGAAAGAAAAGCCAGAACAGGTTGGTCACTGCTCATAAATCCAATGAGACCACTGTGGCACGTACAGACTTGACGCAGAAGGGCAGGGTATGGCTGGGAGCAATTCAAGGGAAGGAGAAGCAGATACCATGTGGGCAAACAGGAACAAACAATATTTTTTTGCGTGGAAAAATCTACTTTCTAAATAAGAATAAGAAACATTGGAGGAGGGGGTGATGCAGCTGATGCTTCATCCTTTGCTTCCACGAGCAAGGCAGGGAACTGCAAAGCAGTTGCCAAGTAAACCCCGGGGAGCGTCAGTCCAAGGCACATGGCAGCTAATAAGAACCATCTCAGCCCCAAGGCTTTGTCTTCCTGGGCCTGAAAAGCCCCAGGGTGTCTGTGCCTAACTCTTATCTCATATAAATCACTATAAATCAGACATAGGTCCCACTGAGTCAGCTGACATACATCACTGTCATCTGTACCTCATTGTCTCTCATATGCTATTTTACAAGGAACCCCCAATTCTTAGTGCAGGGCTCCTTTTCCACTCATTTTAAAGACAGAGAATTAACCTGAGCCTGATAATATGTCGACCAAGTTGAAACATTTGCAGGTAAAACACAGAGCTCAGGTTGATAATGACAGCTGGAAACATTACTAGAGCAAAACGTGGCATCTGGAAACAAAACAGGTGGGGATGCACATGAGGCTGGTTTGATGGGGAGCGCTGATTTTCCTCTACAGTCAATTGCTGCCACACAACTTCGCAAGTGCTCCCTGCTCCTACTTCGTTCAAAAGTTAAAAATGGCCTGCAGCACTGGGGAAAGGCTTGATGATGCAACAACTCTTTTTGTCTTTTCTCAGCAGCACAGGGAGAGCAAACTGCAAGTTAAAAAAAACCAAACATACACATATCTGCCAAGATGAGGTTCATTTTTTTTGCCAGGGGGCTAAGTAGAGAGCGCAGCATCTTTCTCAGAGGCATCACAATGACTGCAGTGAAAATTACAACTGAGCCAACCCTGGTGCCAGGAAATCTTAAGTTTTCCCACATGAAATGACCAGAGAGGATTTTTTTTTTGGTCACTGAAGACTATTACCCACTTCCCCAAAGGCAGCACAGGAGTTAAGAGTGCAAGCAGCTGCCCTCAAGTGACAGGACTGTAAATCTCTGTCTCAAGGGCAATGGAAATGAAACTGCCTCAACTGCTATTGGAAAGTCCCTTCTTGTTTCTTACTGGGTTCAACCAAACAGAATTAAGTCACTATTTTTTTCCTTACTCAGGGCTGAGCATCTTGTAGATAAAAGAAGATAAATGTACAACTGTCCGCCTCTGACAGCTTGCGTGGTTGATGCTCTGTGCACAGGGGCTGCAGAAAACCACCTTGCAGAGCGAGGTGACAACTCATCCGTACAGGAATTAGGCCCTATTTTTGTTGAACTTACTTTTTTTTCTTTCAGCTAGGGAAGATCCAACATCAACATTGCTGTCCTAGCAGCTGCACAAGGAAATAAGTGATTTCCTGTCTGAGCTTGTTCCATTGCTCTGCCTTTTATTTTTGTGCTAAACCACAACCAGGCACATCACCCCACCCTGTGCTGCGGCACGCTACCCCATCCTCTGCCACGGAAAGGCAATGCGAAAACATCAGGGAGGCAAAATGTGCCACAGATTGCCCACTCAGTACTTGTCCCAAATGCCTTCCCCAGAAACATGCTGCCAAGGTGGAATTTTCTGGACTCCTGGAGTAACTGAGGGCTCTTCATGCAGCATCATTCCTCCTCCTCCCAGAGCTGTCAGTCTAAATGGGGGCAAGAAATCCAATAGTCCTCAAAACTTTCAGCCCAGACTTGCTGCAGAACCCAAAAAATAATGAAGCCCTCTATCTGGCTGTGCAAATAATGGAGAAAAAAAACCCAAGTGTTTTATTGCTTGTAATAATTCTTGGAATAAGATGGAAGAGCTAACTTGCATCCTAAACAAAGTGGGGTTTGTCCAGGTGCAGTGCTCCTGATATCCATGAGAGGGCTATGGGCAAGGGCATTTGGGCGTTTTACTCTAACACAGATATGCAGAAAACACACTGCCAGCTGATTGCAAAATTCATAGTCACCTCCTGCTCCCTTGCAAGCTTTTGCACAAGCTCTGGCTCAAACCAATGTGCCCTTGAACTGGCTGGAGCAGGAGGCAGCAGCTAGGTGCAATGTGACCCTCTCTGCCCAAAGCAGATCTTGCAGCAACAAGTCATGAAGGACCTCAGAGCAGTGTGGGGCAGTTCTAGGGGCTCTGCTGCCTTCAAGCCCTGTCTCCACACAGACTCCTGGAGAATCTTCTGCACTGTCAGAGTGCTGTTGAAATAAACCACGTTTTATTCCCACACAGCTGAAAGATTATGGTGGATCCAAAATGACACATTCTTTGCCTGATCACGTTTGAATCTCTTCTCATTGTTAAAAAGGGCAAATCTCAGAATAAAATATGTTTTCAAAATGAAAAATTACAGCATTTTAATTAAAAATGTGTAAAAATTAAATCTTTTTATTTCTATACTTGCATATTGTATGTTCCTATGTAGCATATATTAATCAAAACATTTTAAACCTTTTTCTTCCATATATATATGCTGTACCATTACCTTCATCCAAAAGATACTTTCTGAACGAGATACAATTTTTGGTCAACAAAATAGATGTTTGGAAGGAATAAACCGTCTATCAGAAAGAAAATGAAATAAGGCCCAAACCCTCTTCTCCTTATGTAATTTTGCTTCCATTCACTTTCACAGTCACCAGTAGATTCTTCCGAATGCATCCTGAGTGAAATTCAATCCAGTCTTGAGGTCAACACGGATGTTGGCATTGCCTAGATGGCGAGGTCCTGCTCTAGAGGGACATGACTTGTGCTGGTTTAGTGCACGGGACTGAATGTGACCTATAGATTACTCTTTCAGCTCATCTGAGACTTTGTACATTATCTTTGTGACATTAAGCACGGCAGGACAAGCTCTCCAGCGAAATTCTGCAGTGTTGCCAGCACTCTGATGGCTGGTACTGCAGGACACGATGTACTTCTGTCTCCAGCTTCTGGAGTCATATGACGATGTGAGGATCTCAGCTTTCATGACAATGAGAAGTAGGTTTCTAGCCATTGAAACTGCAGAGAAAAGCTGGCAAATGTCACCTCCTAAAGGTAAAGGATCAGAAGACAAATGAAAAGGAATCTCTGCTGTGTTAAGAGCCTAATTTTTAAGCTAACCGCATGGCTTAAAAATGGCATGGTTTTGAGGACTAGTTATTAACTTTCGAATACTTGGAATGAGAAATAATATAATTAAATTCTTAGAGAGAGAAAAAATTGCTCCTTGCTTTTCCCTTCTTCTCTCCCTGTCTTTCTTCTTTATTTTCTAAGACTCTAGCCTATTGCTTACACTCCTTGATTCTTTTCAGTCCCGAGATGCCATTCGAGGAGGATGCTGTTAACCAGTCAGCTGGAGTGTGAGTACTGGGAATTTTCCAGGGTTACAAAATGTTTTCCTTGCATCTGCCAAAGCTCACGGCAGCAGTGACTTGAACACGTGCCACTGGAAAATCACAAGCGGGCTTCCCGCCAAGTATGCAGAGCTCTTTGGACAGAGGCACGTCAGGGTCTTGTGAGTGTGAAAGGACGTTGCCATGTCTGAGCCAACAAGGCAGCGCTGGCTCCAGGCCGGCCTCGGGCATGTCACAGCCCACGACCACGTTCCCAGCCAGGAAGGCTGGGGCTGAGCCAGGCACTGCCCGTGGATCCGCACCGCGAGCTGCAGGGCTTTGCGTCGAAGCAAGCCTTGTGCGAGGGCTGCCCGGCTGCCATCAGAAAGAGCACATTTACTGTTAATGGAACAGTTTAAGTGGAAGTAAAGTGGTCAGCATGGAATAAACAATCTCAGCTAATGGCTTGCTGACATTCAATCACAGGTCAGCGAGGACATCTCCAGCACCCCTTGAATCTTGGGCCAAGCCATTAAACCCCTCTCACTTGGCAATGGACATTTGCCAAAAAAAAAAAAAAAAAGTGAAACGTAAAGCTACTGAGGAATTGGTCTACTGTGAGCACAGGAAGAGGGCTGTTGCCAATGCAGTGTGGGGAGTTTTAAATTTATACTGCCCACTTTTTAAATTTAAAATTTTACATTTACACTGCTGTTGCGATGGTGTTGAGTCATAGGCTGGACTTGAGGATCTCAGAGGTCTTTTCCAGCCTCAACAATTCTGTGATTCTGTGTGATATGTTAGATCAGACCTGGAGCCTGTCTGACCCTAATGTCTGTTCTCTGGCAGTGCCCAAAACCAGTGAAAAGATATCTAAAACTGTAGAAGTGTTTCTCACAGCCTCAAATAAGTTGTGACACACGAGATTCAGCAACAGAGTCCATTCAGTGCAGTGGGATTGCAGCAAAAAAGGTACAACTCAGTGAATCCCATGGCTGTCATAATGGTTCATCCAGAGAAAGGCTGGTGGGAGAGGATGCATCCATGTAACTTAGAGGACCATAATTTTTCATAGAATAGTTTGGATTGGAGGAGACCTTTGAAGACCATCCAGTCCGAGACCTCTGTCACAGGCAGGGACGGCTTTCACTAAACCAGGTTACTGAAAGCCCTGTCCAACCTAGCCTTGAACAATGTGCAACCTGTTCCAGTGTTTCACCACTCTCATAGCAAAAATGTCTTCCTTATATCCAGTTTTGGTAGTATCTGTCAAGGTGAGAATCTCATCCTGTGTATGCAGAGAAGGGCAGAGTATTCTCACAGGAATGCACTTCATTCTTATTTGAGAATGCTATCAGAGCATTCTCTCTGCTCTTATCTGAGTTGATTTCTACATTGATGCTTTCTCACTGAAGCCATATTCTTCAATTACAGCTATTTTTTTACATGGGAGGTGTTCAATGGCATCCATTTTTTAGGAGTTCTTGATAGAAATCAACTTAATGATAAAGTCGAATGAAGCTCCATCTTACAGAAGGATTTGTCAAAATACTCTAGGCCCTAAAGTCTGCCTTCCATTAACAATATGTATTTTAATCAGGTGTTTGAAATGTATAGCTTAATGTAAATTATGTGCTCATATGCTATGTGCCAATTCTATATATACCTGTTTGAGGAAGATCAAAAAAATCCCTAAACCCTCTCTCTTGGATGTTAACAGAAAAGCACGGAGAAGGTAGAATTAAGAACTATGTATAGTCCAGAATTTGGTGCGTGCTCAGTGCAGAAAGGATGAAGGGAAGAAATAACAGTGGATTTATGCCTTTGCAGAACCAGCCAAGCTGGGACAGCCTCACAGTTTGCTGCCTGTGGCCCTCAGAGGTTGTTCCAGCTTTATGTTTCACTAATACGCATTACCGAAACGCTGCCTGGGGCTGACAGACTACCAGCAAGACTGATTAAACCTACTACTGGAAAAATCCCCAGGAAGCTAGTCAAAGCAGCATTTCCAGCGACGGAACATGAGTTGTGTTAGTTCCTAGAACTGACTCCTGGGTTTGGTTGGTTGAAATTATATGTTCGTACACACACACAAGCACAGCAGCTCATGACCATGAGCTGACAGCACCACAGGTATCTCTTACAGCTCAGCAGAGCTGAGGCTTTAAAGTGCTGTACACAGGTGAGGCACATCTTACTGCACTTTACTGACATGCAGATATTTGCTGAAGGACACATTGCAATGACAGTGGCACCAGTATATATAAATGACCCCAGAGCGACCACATAATTAGGCAAACTAGACTTTCGTTCTAAGCTTTCTGTTCTTTGAAATTTTCTCTGCATAGAGGGCTCATTTGTGAATATGACAAATGGCTCATGAAATGGCTTGTACAGCAAGATGCTTACAATAAAATGGATTTGGAGCAGGCAAGGCAGCGTTATTATTCCCCTGCCTGGCTGGCTTCTTGCCAGCCTCCTGCTGCCTTCCATCTCCCATCACAGGAGGCTGGAAAAATTCCCCCAGGAATGATTAACATGAGAGAGATCCTGTGAAAAATGGAGGCGGTATGAGGGAGGGAGGTGATGGCTGAAGGGAGAAATCAGGCTTGTGAGGACTGACATAAGCAGTCGAGCACCTGGAGGGGTGGCAGAGCAATGAGAGGCACTGCAACAGGAACAAGAAGGAAATCCCAGGCAGCTTCTCTCCCTTCAGATGCTCCAGACCTCCCACAAAAATGCTGCTTCTACATGAGAAAATATAAGACTGGCAAGGAGAGGCACTTGGGGCACTGTCAGTCCACAAACTGGTGAAAGTCTCCAGGGCAGGAACTGGACGTGTGGGCATGCTCCCAAATAATTCCCAGGCACCGTTCAGGAGCAAGGATGGTCCAGAGATGGTTCCCACCAGGTCACACAGACACCATGGTTTCGAGGCTAAGGCTTTATGAGTGGAGAGTCAGATAACACCCTGTTAGCTGGCCTCCATGTCTAGGAAGGTCCTCGGCCACGTTTAATTTAGTGTATCTCAAGTTATCTCGGGAAGCTGAAGTTGTCTTGTGTATTTTATACTACATTTTATGTAACATTTATACTTCAACTCACCGCATTGGCAAGGCTCTGTTAAGATAAAAACACTTTTTAAAAATTAAAGTGGAAAAATTCTTAAAGCAAATCCTAAACCTGATTTTTAAAAATCTGTCTGTGAGGGACAGTTTTTTACAGCCCAAGCATTTGAAGGTCTTGACTTGTCACATAACTTATAGGAGATGCTTTCCTTCTGGTTTCTCTGTGATATTGTTTTCCTAAGATAATTTGGCAACATTGCAACGTCTTCTTTCTCAACTGGTATCCTCCTTTGCTCCATTGTCTGCCAAAAATTGTACTCCCGTTGATGCCCATGGTGTGACTGGCAGGTATCTGCAGTGGCCAAATTTCTTTCCTGACTCTGGATGCAGCAAGAAAAGGCCAAGGGACAACATGCACCTACCTGATTTATTTCTGCTAAATGTCAAGTGCGGAAGCTGTCCTGGAGGAAAGATGTTAAGCATGTAGCTACCAAATTACACTGCCAAGAGTATAGTTTACATTTTTTATGTGAAGTTTGACTTGGCCAAACTCTTGGCTTGCATCAAAAAAAAAGCTCACCCTTGCATTTGGATAGTTATGAGCTTTTGGACTTGGATGTATGAACTACTTTCTTTTGCTGAGTAACACTTGCATATAATGACATTAAGAAAGGGGATTTATTTACATAGGGTTTTTGAGACGTGTTTGGTTTATGGTTTTTTTTTCTCCTAGAAATTTAATCTGGTCAGATATTAACTGAATTAAGTACATAGCATTTAATTTTATTATGCCTTCTATTTCAGTTTTTCCTTTACATCTCACTGCTGTTTGCATTTAATTAAATACATATGTATTTTTGCAATTTGTCATCTTAAAGATACAATCTACTCAGTGCATTTCATTGCTTCTAAATTCTTAACAGATTCTTTAAGAATATCTGCTGTGTCTCATTTGGCAGACAAATAATACCTGCTTGACCATCGGTATTTGTATACAATTATTCCACCCAAGTACACAGAACTTCCTTTCTCACCATTTAGAAGGAGAAATATTTGAAAAGATTAATTTCTATTTTGTGGCCTGATGTCCATGACCCGGATTTGAGTTATAAACCTGTCATGTGTCAAGGCTCGTTATCCAGTGATTGCATAAGCTATTGTTACCAGGATAAACTTAGAATTCATCTGAAAACCACAATTAATCATTTGACCAGCTCTACAAACAAGGTCAGACAACATCTACTGTCTCTAAGTTCATGTGTATTTAAGTCTGCTGCCAGAATATCTCCTGAATTTTAGCTGCCTTGATTTTTGCTATAATCAGAAAAACGTCATTTTAGATTCAAATTACTTTGTATAGTTAGCTCACCAACTCAAGTGTGTTGGCATGTCTTTTAAAGACTAGCATATTCTGAATATGTGCATAGACAATAAAGCAGCAAGATCTCAAATTACTATTTATATCCTTCCGTTGTTTTCTCAAAAAACAGTATTTTATACTTAGATATTGTTTTCAAGACAATTAAGCTGACTCCTAAAATGTTTTTCCTAAAATGTTTTTGTTTTTTTTCAAGTCCAATAATGCTTCAGGACTATTTCCATCTGGTAGTAATAGTCCTGTTTATTCTGGAACATCTTGGTTTATATTAAGCCTGTGTCACAAAATCCATTGAAATCATACAAAACACCAATCTCTCTGCCAAAGTCAATAAAATTACTACTTGTTGAAGAAAACAGTAAACAACAGAACTTCATAATGATGTCATTAACACATCCTTTGTCAACAGTTGGGAAATCTGGAACCTTCAAGAAAAACAAAGAAGAAAAAAAAAGTAATGCATTCGGCGTAACTGTGTAATTAATTATATATAAACTTCTAATGAGATTTGGTTTGAAATGCAAACAATTATTACAGCAGCATTAGCTGCACAGCAGCATAGCAGCAGTAGTTCATCACGTAGAGCAGATGCTGTGTTTTATCCGTCCATCTGATAAATGACACATTTTGAAGCTTCTTTAATTCGGAGAGTCAGTGTGCCATAACAGGCTCTTCGCAACTGGTATACAGGTCTGAGCTCATCTTTAGTCCAATTCAGTACATTTGGGAGCTCCCAAGGGATTTTGTGCTACTCTGCATTTGCTGCTGGGAGCCAAATTCTCCTGTTCTTTGTGTTCAGAATGCTCCTAGGATGTTGCCCCAAACAACCTCTTGCTTTGTGCCAGCACAAGCTTTTGCACATTCATTTGGTACAAAAAAAAGAAAAGAACATATTCATGGGTTCATTTTTGTGCCGACGTTTTCAAATGTGTGACAATATAAATGTCTGCAGAGACCAGTGCAGCCGTGGATGGAGCATGTTTATTTAACTGTCAGTGCCAACTAAGCAGCATACAAAGCATTAGAAAACACAGCAGTAGGCTGGAGTGTGATGGACAGATATTGCCTGAAAGCAGCATGATACCCAGTCGTGGTTTAACCCCAAACAGGAACTAAACACCATGCAGCCACTTGGCCCCAGTGAGATGGGGAGGAAAACTGAAAACAAGTAAAACTCACGGATTGAGATAAGAACAGTACAATAATAACGATAACGACAACGACAACAACAATAATAAAATAGTAATAGAATAATAGAATAATAAAATTTAATAATAATGATAATAATAATTAATAATAAATAGCCTTACTGTTATTATTAAAGAGAAGATAATAAAAGGAGAGGGAAATGAAATCCAAGAAAGACAGGTGAGGCGCAATACAAATGCTCACTGCCAGCTCAGCCAGTCTCCAAGCAGCCCCTCTCAGTGAACTCCTCTCAGTTTATATACTGGGCATGACATCATATGGTATGGAATATTCCTTCGGACACTTTGGGTCAGCTGTCCTGGCTGTGTCTCCTCACAACTTCTCGTGCTCCTCTAGCCTCTAGCCTCCCTGTTGGCAGGGCACGAGGAGCTGAAAAATCCTTCAGTGCTACTTAGCAGCAACTGAAAACACCAGTGTGTTACCAACATTATTCTCATGCTAAATCCAGAACACAGCACCCTACCAGCTGTTCGGAAGGAAATAAACTGTATCCCAACTGAAACCAGGACATACAGTCAAAACTGGACTTATTAAGTTAGTTCTGAGAGGTTGCTGTCAGAAAATTAAGAGATGGGAAAGGGGAAGGGGGATTCTGATTTCTAGAACCTTCGAAAAGTAGATTAACAATAGCACGACAGAGGTCTGCTTTACCATAAGGTAGTAGTAAACGTTAGGCTTTAGCGAGACTAAAGTATACCCAGGGGTGCTACCAATAGCCCACACCAAGCTTAGTGGTCTGGCTGCAGCAGAGAAAATATTCTACCATTTTTTTTTCATGCTTTCCACTTTAAATTAGCATCTATGGCATTCTTAACGGCTTCCCTTCATCCAAGAAATTCTGTTGGGTTTCACGGATGAGGAACATAAATTAATAACAACTTACTAAATTAATAACAACCTCTGTAACCCGAAAATGGGCCATTTCCACCGTGTGTACTATCACAACACGCCACTAGATGGTAGAACAGGATTTTGTCTGCCCAGTTCCGCAGCCGCTCAGCACTCCCGGCTAAAACCTCACCGGGAAGCAGCTAAATTCATTCTGGCTGAAGATTCCTAAGTCTATACTGTAAGTTAGAGTTTTTATTCCAAGTGCACACATCCTATTCTTCGTCCTTTACAGGTAATTGTTATGTTCCATAACTCTGTCTTTAGCACAAGGCACACATCAGGCATTGGGCACAGGGGAGGTCCCACAGCTACAGAGTTAACACCTACGGAGTGATGATCTATGAAAATTAAGCCACAGGTTTTTTTTGTAGATGGTGATCCCCCGCGGCAATCACTCTGCCCGGGAGGTGAGAGCAGCTGGGAGAAGTTTCTGCTCTGAAGCATCCTCCAGAGGAGCTACTGCGTCTCCAGGAATGGCTGCTTTCCCTCTTGCCTTTTGGAAAGGTACACAGAAATGGCAGGTGGGCAACATGATTGCCTGCCCTGCAGTGGCTTCCATAGGGATCAAGGAGAATAACAAGAAGTTTCACACAAGCAGCAGTAGAAAATTAAAATTCAAGGCAGCAAGGGCACTAATAATCCTAGAATCATAGGATATTTGGGGTTGGAAGGGACCTTTAAAGGTCACCTAGTCCAACCAGCCCTGCCGTAAGCCCGGACACCTTCAGCTAGGTCAAGCTGCTCAGAGCCCCATTCAATCTCACTTTGAATGTTTCCAGGGATGGGCATCTACCACCTCTGGGCAACTTCTTCCAGTGTTTCACTGCTCTCATTGTAAAAAATTTCTTCCTTAAATGTAGTCTGAATCTACCCGCTCAGTTTAAAATTATTACCCCTTGTACTATCGCAGCGGGCCTTGCTAAAAATATTGTCTCCACCAAGCAAAATAATAGTTCAGAAGTAACTAAGCTACTAGGAGTAAATGAAATTAAGGCAATGTAAAATGCCTAGAATTTATTTTTAAAATTTTGATACAGTGTCTCAGAAAATATAACTTGTATTAACCACAGATCTTAAAACCTGCTTGAATGTGATAGATGAATGGCAAATGCAGTGAAATATGTCTCAAGAACTTTTAGCGAAGGGCAACATTAAACAGTGATTTCCAAAGCCTTGGAGAAAAGGTAAATAGGGTGCCACAGAAATCAGAGAAAAGGAACATTGTAACTTAGTGTCATTATTAAAAAGCCAAAAGAGAAATAAATGGAATAATAAATATACCAAGAGTTCTAAAGAGGAATGATTAAAAACATAAGAGTGCACAGGCAAATAAAATGATGCAAGGATACTGGAAAACAGGCAGATAATGAACAAAATGGACAGAAGAAGGCAGCTTATTACATCTTACAGAGGAACTACCTGTAGACAGGTATTTGGCAGGTGAGATTTATTTAATATGGAAGGAAGAAAACCACTTTCTCCACCTGGAGTTTCCAAAGTTACAGCAGAGCTGCAAAACTGACAGTGTTGTGGACAGAGCAGTCCCGTGCAATGGGACTCCCCTGCCAGATAAGTACTAACTTAATCACCCACTCTTGCTTTATCTATAAACACAGAGCTCAGGATCTTCCTGAATTAATCCATGCTGGAACTGCGTAGAGGATTAGGATGGGAGAAGAACATCATGAATCATCAAGTTTTTTTCCACTGCTACCACAAGAAACAATATTGCAAATATTCTGAACTCACTCTTAAAACAACTTCTTCTAGTCTTTGCCTTCTGTTGGAAGAGATTTCCAGAATCTCACATTTACATTTTATGTCCAGCACAAATTATGTTCTTTGATTATATGCAGCGATCCCTGTGGTAAAACTGTCTTTTAGTATAAATCTCTGCCTTTGCTGTGCCTGCTCCCTCGTGTACCTCAAGCTAGCAGTAATACCTTCAGTTACCCTTCGTTTTACAAAGCTAAACCACCCAAGTTCTTTCAGTCTAAGAAAATGAGCTCTCTGTGACCCTTAATCATCCAGGTAGTTTGAATTAATCTTCTGCACGCATTAGTAAACGATTCTGCTGCACATGTCTCCAGAGGAAGCTCGCTCACTCCTCGCACAGGGGCACCGGCGCTTTGCTGTCTCTGACAGAGATGTGTCTCCTGGGGCGGCTGGGAATCCCACTGGTCTCTCCCACAGCCTCGTCAGACACCACGAGACCAGCTACACAAACCCCACAGTTTTGTCCTCCTTTTTATTTTCCAAAGAATACGACTCCATATACCGAGACAATATTTTTATTTTTTCACTGATTTTCAGTTTAAGAGCTATCAGTTACCTAGCTTCTAATTAAATCGATGTTTCACATCATTTTCATATCCTCCTAGAGTCATCAAGTACCAGGTCAAACACCTTGCAGAACTTGAAAGTATGTTACAGTGACAGTTATTGGCTCAGTCTTTTGATCGTCACTGCTTAAGCGCTGATTAATTAGCAAAAACTAACTCCCAAATGATGGTGTGGCTTAACATTAACTATATTGTTCTAATTTAATTCTCTGTCAAGAGGGTTCTGCATCAGTCACCCCACCTTTTTTCTTAGGAATACTGATAATGGATAGGCCTATATTGCCGTAACATCAGACATCGGGATCTCGACGGGTGTTTCAAAGATGGCCAGTAATCACGGTTCCTATTAGGAGAGCTCCTTTATCAGCCCTGTCCAAACTGGAGTTGCTGGGCACTGGCAACTGATATGAGCTTTAGCGGATGTGATTCAACGCTACCCTGAGTCCTGCTGGAGTGAAAAGGATTTATTACATGATTAGCATATTAATACTTCCCTGCTTTTTCCCAGATACAGAATATTGGCCATTCCTGCCTTTTTTTTCTTTTTTTTTTTTTTTCCAAGTCATTGCCATCAGTTCTGTCTATTTAGTTTGCTATAATCTCTTTTCGTCCTCCTGTGTTTCAAAAATGCATTGTGGTTTTCTGCAAAGCTGTAGACCATATACTGGTCCCTTGCTCATTTTTCTGCAATAGGCTGCCTTCTAATTTATGTTCATTATTACAAAATTCTCTTTTCTCCCATTTGCTATACAATTTTTATACTTCAGTTACTTTCTCTTTAAGCTAAACTAATTTTCCAAGCAAAATAACTCTTTTTTTCTGTAGTGGACTTTTTCAGTGCTCTTAAACAGTGTACAATCTAGCTGCTTAAATTCCTCCTTGCAGAACTTTGATTCAGAATTGGTTTCAGCTTATGCAATTAGCCCTGTGGAAGTACTATCTATATTTAAAATATTTCATATTACTTTGGAATGCAATCCACTAGCAAAAAATGTTCCAAAATATTTTTAACCCCAGCGGAGAGATAAGTTATATGGAGTGAAAAATTAAGAGCCTTTTCCAGTTTTGAATTAATGAGCCCACAGCTAGAATATTGTATATAGTTCAGAGTACATCCATATCAGACATCTGACACCTGAAAAGACTTGGGGGAGAAAAAAAACAGTAATCAGGGCTGAAAGCATTTTTGAAGAATGCTTTAAACAATGAAATGCTTTTAACTAACTGACAAGTTGAAAAGACAAGGAACCAAACAAGTTCCTATATATATTTTTGGGAGATATTGCTTACAGGGTTTAAGTAGAAGATGGGGAAGAGAGGAAGACAGAGAAAAAAAAATTGGATGGTGGGCAGGGATTTGCTTGGTTCATTTAGAGTGAACCTAGACTTTATATGCCACTTGCGTTTAGAACAGTTTTTCTTGAGGATGTGAAGATGATGAGCAAATTCACATTCCATCTTGCATCTTGCTCTGTCCCTTTTTTTATATTCCCATTTTACTCCTTAAAGTCACTGGCTATTCAGATATTTAAACTAATCAAGGTGGCTTGAACCCTCAGTACTGTTTGCCAGATCATGTGGGGTTTTTTTGTGAGATTCATGTACTATATAGAGAGTAGGGAGCATAGATAGTCTTCCATAGGGTACATTTTCCTGGATTGGACACTGCGCATTTAATCCCGTGACAGACCCTTACAAGATCAGAGACCGTTTCACCAGCCACTTTAAAAAAAATATCCACCATGAAATACAGAAAAAACACTGCCAGTTCCACAGACTCTCTCACTGGAGTTTGATCCTACAAGACCTGCCCAGCCCAAACCAAAGCATCCTTTAGTTGTGCCTTTGCAATATCCCCATAAAAGACCCCCTAGGAGGCTTGCACAGCTTTGCTGTGGTCTTGTTCGCTGATTTGCACCCACCGTTCAACTTCACTGTACTTAAGAGGGATTAATTTCAACACCAAAATCACAGCTTACTGCTCTCCCCTTGTAAAACCAATAATGTATCTTAAAAGGCAGACTATAAATTCATTATAACTAATAAGGTATTAAATTTTTTTGTCTTAAACCTTATCTTGGAGGTACTCAGTCTTTGCTGATCATACCTAAAGCACCCCCAAAGCCGAAGGATGAAAGCTCAGGCAGGCAGCTCTGTCCCTGCCATGCTAAATGGCTGATGCATCACAGAGCAATGCATTTGCACATGGAGCTTTCTCAAGCCTGGACCCTCACAGATCTTGCCACCTTAATTTCAAAAGTGCTGTTTGCAGACTGGTATTTTAGGACCCTGTTACCACCTTGGGGGTTCCCATTCCTGTGATACCCCACTGTGATTTCCAGCAATACTGAAAGAGTTTTAGTAGTCTGCTCTGAGGACTGGCTGATCATTTTTGCCCTTCAGGAGCCTGCACACATCTGGGAGTGCTCTAGTCCCACAACAGAATTAAGACAATTCAGTGTTTCAAAAATTAAATTTATGAAATGGTTGATGATAGCAGTGCACTCTGCTAGAGTCCTGGGAGGCTTGGCTTCATGCTCCCAGCAACTCGAGGGCTGGCAGAATGGCCTCAGTCTGCCAAAGGAAGCTCAACAGGCAGCCACGCAGGTGCTCTCAGCCTGCAGTACACTCTGCACCAGGTGGGTTTTGTACCCACAAATGCATATTCTTGGAGATTTCCAATAGACAGGCCAACTAGTCATAATTTCTAATTAATTACTGTTCTGTAAGTTGATCTTAACAGCAAACTCATACATTCATAACTGTCTTAGTAGCGATGCTAGCAAGCATGCAGTTACATTAGATTTAAGAGCCATTTATAGATACAGGAATTAATAAAATCAGTAATAAAAATTCATTGCATTTTGAAGTATGATGTCATTTTCATGTAATAAAGCAATCTATTATTTTAAGAGTTTATATAACCCTCAAGGACAGGCACACTGACATTTGACAAGCGAGAATTGATCATATTTTGCGTGAACAGTCCATGGTATGCTCACAAGCACAAATGCGAATGAAGCAGAAGACACCAGCCAGGGAGAAGGAAGCCAAGCTGAGCAGCTGTATTTGTAATGTAGCAGTGAAAAAAAAAAAAAAAAGGAAAAAAAGAAAAAGCCATCCTTTCCACAGCTTTAAACTTGGACTACTTCCAGGAGCCCATAGCAGCAGGCAGATCTCAACACCTCTCTTGCTCATTGACAGAAAACTAGGGTCAATAATCCTCCTTGGATGGAGAGGCAAAGTACATGAGAAACATCAGACCTGCTGCCAATGTTTTGCAGCAGGGCAGCCCCAGGCCAGCTGAAAGGCTGATGCTTTGCTACCGTTCTCACATGCATTTCCCAAGCTAGAAGCTTCTTCATGTATCCCCACCCTTGACTGGCCTCCCACAACTTATTCACAGCAGTAACATCTGTCACAGATTAAACTCAGTCAAGGCTGGCCTCAGCCACCATTCCCTGGTCAGTGTCCTTCCTTACCTGTTAGTATCAAGTCCATAAAGCACCTCACGTCGTCAGCTCTTCAATCCCCTGCGTGAGTGGGCTATTTTCGCTGCACTACAGAAACCTGGACTGCCTGTGCCCAGCTGCAATGCTCTTCCAGCAGGTGCTTAAACTTTCCCTTGAGGATCAGGGTCACCTTCTAGTTATCTGAAGGTCTCCTCTACTTCTTCCTGATTAGGCAGCTTGCAGTAGAATGCCACAGTTAAAATCAATCATGTTGTTCTGCCCTCTAAACCTAACCCATAAAGTTCCAGCTGGCTCAGCCATCCTAAGACAGAGCTACATAACTCCATGTATCCCTTCGGCTCTAGCACACAAAGGGCACCTCATTGTCCGGGTTTGTCCTTCCTAAGGAGCCTCTATCCATCCACAGCAGCACTGCAGTCACATAAGCTATCCCACGCTGTGTCCATGATCCAAATGGGACTGTGGTAGACACAGACCTCCAATTCTTCCTGTTTGTCCTCAGGCTGCATGTGTTACTACACAGGCACTTTAGATAGGCACTCTGTCACGCTGACTTCCCAGAAAAGATGTAACTTTCCCCATAACACTGTTCTGTAGACACTTCCCTATATGCACATATTCGGTTGCAAGGGGAATTTCTGCCCTGTTTTCTTGTTTTCAAAGTCTCTCCTTGAAGTCATGTCATCCCATGCCCTTTGCTTATCAAACCAGTACACCACTCCCTCACTTAATGTAGGTCAATCAATCACTCCTAGTTTAAAATTCTCCTTGGCAGATTAGCCAGCTTGTTGGAAAAGATGCCTTTGCTCTACTTGGTCAGGTGGATCGCATCCTTTCTTAATAGTCCTGAGTTCTCAGAGAAGGTTCCATGGTTATAAATCCCCTTTGTCGACACAAGCTTCACAAACAGTTGTTGACTTGCACAATTTTTTCACTTCTCCTCAAGCCCTTCTATCTCACTGAGAAAACTGAGGAAAAAAACACCTGGACCCCTAAGGAGAGGGGTGATGTGAGGGTGAAGCACCCCAGAACAACGTAGCAGTCATGCTTGAAGTGCTCCAGGTCTCCCTTGGCAGTATTGTTGGTGCCTATGTGTAAGGGCAGCAGTGATCGATAGTCTGAAGCTTGTCTCTGCACAACATCCTGAATCCAAATCCCTGGTGAGCAGCAAACCTCCCTAGAGAGCAGGTCAAGTGAGCAGGTAGGGGCCTCTATCCCACGTGGGAGTAAGTTTCCATCTACTGTCAGTCATCTCTTCTTCCTGATGCTCCTGTGTAGCTCAGGCTCAGCTGGCATGGAGGCTTTCTTCCCAAACCTTTGTCCACGACCAGGGTACCAGCTCTGTTCTGTAGCTGCAGATCTGCAGCTGCAGCCATCCTCCTAGTGCCAGGAGTCACGAGCTTCCAGCCATCACCATCATGGAG